>NC_092715.1:11850596-11863096 GCF_047496885.1 Scyliorhinus torazame
GGCATCCGGGAGGACATCTTGCCAGCGGGAGACTGGGAGATTCCAGGACCGTATGGCCAGTAGGACGGTCTTCCAGACCGTTCTGTTCTCCCTCTCTACCTGTCCGTTTCCCCGGGGGTTGTAACTGGTCGTCCTGCTCGAGGCGATGCCCTTGCTGAGCAAGAATTGACACAGTTTGTCGATCATAAAGGAGGACCCCGATTTCCGGGTGCGGCGATGACCAGCTAAGTCGCACGTTTCGGCAGCTCCCGGTGGAAAGGACTTTTGGGCTCTTAATAGGAGCCCCAACGGCAATTTGAACGGCTAAAAACACTGTGCGGTAAACCAGAAGGGAATCCCCCCTGGACACGGATGGAAAAAGGAGAGGAAAGTGGCCGGATTGCGGTGGATCCTCTAGAGCAGCGGCCAGGAAGGCAAGCACAAAGCAAGATGGCGTCGGAAGGAGGCAGTTTAATATGGGGCCCTGACCAACAAGAGTTCCTGCGGCGTTGCGTGGAAGAACTTAAAAAGGAGATGAAGAAGGAGCTGTTGGCCCCGATATTACAGGCGATCGAAGGGCTAAAGGAGGAGCAAAAGACCCAGGAGCAGGAGCTTCGGGTCGTGAAGGCAAAGGCTGCTGAGAATGAGGACGACATACAGGGCCTGGTGGTGAAGACAGAGATGCACGAGGCACAACACAAAAGATGTGTGGAAAGGCTGGAGGTGCTGGAGAATAATGCGAGGAGGAAGAATTTAAGGATTCTTGGTCTTCCCGAAGGTGCAGAAGGGGCGGACATCGGGACATATGTGAGCACGATGCTGCACTCGTTAATGGGATCGGAGGCCCCGACGGGCCCGTTGGAGGTGGAGGGAGCCTATTGAGTTATGGCGCGAAGACCGAGGGCTGGAGAAATTCCTCGAGCCATAGTGGTGAGATTTCTCCGATATAAGGACAGAGAGATGGTCCTCAGATGGGCAAAGAAAACTCGGAGCAGTAGGTGGGAGAACGCGGTGATCCGCGTATATCAAGATTGGAGTGCGGAGGTGGCGAGAAGGAGGGCAAGCTTTAATCGGGCCAAGGCGGTGCTGCACAAAAGGAAGGTTAAATTTGGAATGCTGCAGCCGGCAAGACTGTGGGTCACACATCAAGGGAAACACACTACTTTGAAACGGCAGAAGAGGCGTGGACATTTATTGTCGAGGAGAAACTGGAATAAGCGGGCTAGAAAAAGAACGTTTGGGACAAAGTGGTGGGGCGAATATGTGGGGTGAAGAGGGGGAAAAGGGGGAAGAGATGAATTCCCAAGTTGTCAATCCTGCGACCCTGTAACTTTTCTCTCTTCCCCATGTCGTGGGGGAGGGGGGGAGGGAGGATGAGGAGCTGGGGGCGCCGGCCATTGGGGGCGGGGCCAAATGGGAAGCGCGGGCTTTGTTCCCGCGTAACGGTAATCATGGCGGGAACAGGGAAGCAGGAAGGAGGGGACCTCGCACAGTGGGAGCCGAGGTCACGGGGGGGAAGCCGAGGTCGGCCAGAGTTTGCTGACTTCTGGGAGCAACATGGGGGGTGCAATTACGCTAGTGAGGGATCTAGCAGGGGGGGTGGGGGGTGGGGGTTAACTGGGTTGCTGCTGCTGGGTGGTCGGGGCGGGAGGGCACCGTTGGGGGGAGATACGGCTACGTGGGAACCGGGTGAGGAGCTGGATTGAAATAGGAGATGGCTAGTCGACAAGGGGGGGGGGGGGGGGTAAAGAGCCCCCCAACCCGGCTGATCACGTGGAATGTGGGAGGGCTGAACGGGCCGATAAAGAGGGCACGGGTACTCGCACACCTAAAGAAACTTAAGGCAGATGTGGTTATGCTGCAGGAGACGCATCTGAAGCTGATAGACCAGGTCAGACTACGCAAAGGATGGGTGGGGCAGGTGTTCCATTCGGGGCTAGACGCAAAAAACAGGGGGGTGGCTATACTAGTGGGGAAGCGGGTAATGTTTGAGGCAAAGACCATAGTGGCGGATAGTGGGGGCAGATACGTGATGGTGAGTGGCAAATTGCAATGGGAGGCGGTGGTCTTAGTGAACGTATATGCCCCGAACTGGGATGATGCCAACTTTATGAGGCGTACGTTAGGACGTATCCCGGACCTAGAGGTGGGGAAGTTGGTAATGGGTGGAGATTTTAACACGGTGCTGGACCCAGGGCTGGACAGATCGAGGTCCAGGACCGGAAGGAGGCTGGCTGCAGCTAGGGTGCTTAAGGACTTTATGGAGCAGATGGGAGGAGTAGACCCCTGGAGATTTAGTAGACCTAGGAGTAAGGAGTTTTCGTTTTTCTCCTATGTCCACAAAGTTTATTCACGGATAGACTTTTTTGTTTTGGGAAGGGCACTGATCCCGAAGGTGACGGGGACGGAGTACACGGCTATAGCTATTTCGGATCACGCTCCACATTGGGTGGACCTGGAGATAGGGGAGGAAAATGAACAGCGTCCACCCTGGAGAATGGACATGGGATTATTGGCAGACGAGGGGGTGTGTTGAAAGGTTGAAAGGTTGAGGGGGTGTATTGAAAGGTACTTGGAACTCAATGATAATGGGGAGGTTCAGGTGGGAGTGGTCTGGGAGGCGCTGAAGGCAGTGGTTAGAGGGGAGCTGATATCAATAAGGGCACATAAAGGAAAGCAGGAGGGTAGGGAAAGGGAGCGGTTGTTGAAAGAACTTCTGAGGGTGGACAGACAATATGCGGAGGCACCGGAGGAGGGACTGTACAGGGAAAGGCAAAGGCTACATATAGAATTTGACTTGTTGACTACGGGTAATGCAGAGGCACAATGGAGGAAGGCACAGGGTGTACAGTACGAATATGGGGAGAAGGCGAGCAGGTTGCTGGCCCACCAACTGAGGAAAAGGGGAGCAGCGAGGGAGATAGGGGGGGTGAGAGATGAGGAGGGAGAGATGGAGCGGGGAGCGGAGAGAGTGAATGGAGTGTTCAAGGCATTTTATGAAAGATTATATGAAGCTCAGCCCCCGGATGGGAAGGAGAGAATGATGCTTTCTGGACCTGCTGGAATTTCCTAAGGTGGAGGAGCAGGAGAGGGCGGGACTGGGAGCACAGATTGAGATGGAGTAAGTAGTGAAAGGGATTGGGAGCATGCAGGCGGGGAAGGCCCCAGGACCAGACGGATTCCCAGTTGAATTCTATAGGAAATATATGGACTTGCTGGCCCCGCTACTGATGAGAACCTTTAATGAGGCGAGGGAAAGGGGGCAGCTGCCCCCGACTATGTCAGAGGCAACGATATCGCTCCTCCTAAAGAAGGAAAAAGACCCGCTGCAATGCGGGTCCTATAGGCCTATTTCCCTCCTGAATGTGGACGCTAAGATTCTGGCCAAGGTAATGGCAACGAGGATAGAGGATTGTGTCCCGGGGGTGGTCCACGAGGACCAAACTGGGTTTGTGAAGGGGAGACAGCTGAATACAAATATACGGAGGCTGCTAGGGGTAATGATGATGCCCCCACCAGAGGAGGAAGCGGAGATAATGGTGGCGATGGATGCCGAGAAAGCATTTGATAGAGTGGAGTGGGATTATTTGTGGGAGGTGCTGAGGAGATTTGGTTTTGGAGATGAGTATGTTAGATGGGTATAGTTGCTGTATAGGGCCCCGATGGCGAGCGTGGTCACGAATGGACGGGGGTCTGATTATTTTCGGCTCCATTGAGGGACGAGGCAGGGATGTCCTCTGTCCCCGTTATTGTTTGCATTGGCGATTGAACCCCTGGCCATAGCATTGAGGGGTTCCAGGAAGTGGAGGGGAGTACTCAGGGGAGGAGAAGAACACCGGGTATCTCTGAATGCGGATGATTTGTTGTTGTATGTGGCGGACCCGGCGGAGGGGATGCCAGAGATAATGCGGATACTTGGGGAGTTTGGGGATTTTTCAGGGTATAAATTGAACATGGGGAAAAGTGAGTTGTTTGTGGTGCATCCAGGGGAGCAGAGCAGAGAAATAGAGGATTTACTGTTGAGGAAGGTAACAAGGGACTTTCGGTACTTGGGGATCCAGATAGCCAAGAATTGGGGTACATTACATAGGCTTAATTTAACGCGGTTGGTGGAACAGATGGAGGAGGACTTTAAGAGATGGGACATGGTGTCCTTGTCACTGGCAGGGAGGGTGCAGGCGGTTAAAATGGTGGTCCTCCCGAGATTCCTTTTTGTGTTTCAGTGCCTCCCGGTGGTGGTCACGAAGGCTTTTTTCAAAAGAATCGAGAACAGTATTATGAGTTTTGTGTGGGCCGGGAAGACCCCGAGAGTGAGGAGGGGATTTTTGCAGCGTAGTAGGGACAGGGGGAGATGGCACTACCGAGCCTAAGTGAGTACTACTGGGCCGCCAATATTTCAATGGTGTGTAAGTGGATGGGAGAAGAGGAGGGAGCGGCGTGGAAGAGATTGGAGAGGGCGTCCTGCAGTGGGACTAGCCTACAAGCTATGGTGACGGCGCCGCTGCCGTTCTCACCGAATAAATACACCACAAGCCCGGTGGTGGTGGCTACATTGAAAATTTGGGGGCAGTGGAGACGGCATAGGGGAAAGACGGGAGCCTCGGTGTGGTCCCCGATAAGAAATAACCATAGGTTTGTTCCGGGGAGAATGGATGGAGGATTTGGAGCATGGCAATAGCAGGGGTAGCACAATTGAGAGATCTGTTCGTAGATGGGACGTTTGCGAGTCTGGGAGCGCTGACGGAAAAATATGGGTTGCCCCAAGGGAATGCATTTCGGTATATGCAACTGAGGGCTTTTGCGAGGCAACAGGTGAGGGAATTCCCGCAGCTCCCGATGCAGGAGGTGCAGGATAGAGTGATCTCAGAGACATGGGTGGGGGATGGTAAGGTGTCGGACATATATAGGGAAATGAGGGACAAGGGGGAGATCATGGTAGATGAGCTGAAAGGGAAATGGGAAGAAGAGCTGGGGGAGGAGATTGAGGAGGGGTTGTGGGCTGATGCCCTACGTAGGGTAAACTCATCGTCCTCGTGTGCCAGGCTAAGCCTGATACAATTTAAGGTGTTACACAGGGCGCATATGACTGGAGCACGGCTCAGTAAATTTTTGGGGGTAGAGGATAGGTGTGCGAGATGCTCGAGAAGCCCAACGAATCACACCCACATGTTCTGGTCATGCCCAGCACTACAGGGGTTCTGGGTGGGGGTGACAAAGGTGCTTTCGAAGGTGGTGGGGGTTCAGGCCGAACCAAGCTGGGGGTTGGCTATATTTGGGGTTGCAGCGGAGCCGGGAGTGCAGGAGGCGAGAGAGGCTGACGTGTTGGCCTTTGCGTCCCTAGTAGCCCGGCGCAGGTTATTGTTAATGTGGAAGGAAGCCAAGCCCCCGGGTGTGGAGACCTGGATAAACGACATGGCAGGGTTTATAAAGTTAGAACGGATTAAGTTCGTATTAAGGGGATCGGCTCAGGGGTTCACCAGGCGGTGGCAACCGTTCGTCGATTACCTCACAGAAAGATAGAGGGAATGGAAAAGAAGACAACAGCAGCAACCCGGGGGGGAGGAATCGGACGGACTCTCAGGGATGTTATTGTATAGGCACTTGTTTTAGGTAATTGTACACTGGACTGTTGGATTGTATCTTTGGAGAGTATTTATTTTTGACAAGGCAGTTGCCAATTAGTTTTGTTTTTGTTTCTGTTTATATATTATTTATTTATTTGTTTAAAACTGGCCACTGTTATTTATATTGCTTTATTGTTGTGTAAAAGAAACACTACATATTGTTATGTTTGGCCAATAAAGGAGGACCCCCTATCACTGTGTATGTACGCGGGGAAACCGAACAGTGTAAAGATACCCTGGAGGGCCTTGATGACGGTGGTTGTGGTCATGTCTGGGCAGGGGATGGCGAATGGGAACCGGGAGTACTCGTCAATCACGTTCAGGAAGTACGTGTTGCGGTCGATGGAGGGGAGGGGGCCTTTGAAGTCCACGCTGAGGTGTTCAAAGGGACGGGAAGCCTTTATCAGGTGCGCTTTCTCTGGCCTGTAGAAGTGCGGTTTGCACTCCGCGCAGATTTGGCAATTCCTGGTGGCTGTCCTGACCTCCTCGATGGAGTAGGGTAGGTTGCGGGTCTTGATAAAGTGGAAAAAGCGTGTGACCCCTGGGTGGCAGAGGTCGTCGTGGAGGGCTCGGAGGCGGTCCACTTGTGCGTTGGCACATGTGCCGCGGGCCAGGGCATCAGGAGGCTCGTTTAGCTTCCCCGGACGATACAAGATCTCGTAGTTGTAGGTGGAGAGTTCGATCCTCCACCACAAGATCTTATCGTTTTTTATCTTGCCCCGCTGTGCATTATCGAACATGAAAGCAACTGACCGTTGGTCAGTGAGGAGAGTGAATCTCCTGCCGGCCAGGTAATGCCTCCAATGTCGCACAGCTTCTACTATGGCCTGGGCCTCCTTTTCGACTGAGAGTGGCGGATTTCGGAAACATGGAGGGTACGTGAATAGAAGGCCGCCAGAGCTATGTCAGACGCGTCACTCTCGACCTGGAAGGGGAGGGACTCGTTGATGGCGTGCATCGTGGCCTTGGCAATGTCTGCTTTGATGCGGCTGAAGGCCTGGTGGGCCTCTATCGACAGGGGAAAAACTGTGGATTGGATCAGGGGACGGGCCTTGTCCGCATAGTTGGGGACCCACTGGGCATAGTAAGAGAAAAACCCGAGGCAGCGCTTCAGGGTCTTGGAGCAGTGAGGGAGGGGGAACTCCATAAGGGGGCGCATGCATTCAGGGTCGGGGCCTATAACTCCATTTCGCACTACGTAGCCGAGAATGGCTAGACGGTCGGTGCTAAACACGCATTTATCCTTGTTGTATGTAAGGTTAACGATTTTAGCTGTCTGGAGAAATTTTCGGAGGTTGGTGTCCTGGTCCTGCTGGTCGTGGCCACAGATGGTGACATTATCGAGATACGGGAAAGTTGCCCGTAAACCGTACCGGTCAACCATTCGGTCCATCTCGCGCTGGAAGACTGAGACCCCGTTGGTGACACCGAAGGGAACCCTTAAGAAGTGGTAGAGCCGTCCATCTGCCCCGAAGGCAGTGTATTTGTGGTCACTAGTGTGGATGGGGAGCTGGTGGTAGGCGGACTTAAGATCCACCGTGGAGAAGACCTTGTACTGCGCGATCCTGTTTACCAGGTCGGATATGCGGGGGAGGGGGTACGCGTCCAGCTGCGTAAACCTGTTGATGTCTGACTGTAGTCGATGACCATCCTATGCTTCTCCCCGGTCTTTACCACCACTACTTGAGCTCTCCAGGGACTGTTGCTAGCTTCAATGAACCCTTCCCTCAGTAGTCTTTGGACCTCTGACCTAATAAAGATCCGATCCTGGGCACTGTCCCATCTGCTCCTGGTGGCGACGGGTTTGCAATCCGGGGTGAGGTGCGCAAACAGGGAAGGCAGATCGACCTTGAGGGTCGCGAGGCCGCAGACAGTGAGGGGGGTATAGGGCTGCCGAATTTGAAAGTTAGACTTTGGAGATTACACTGGAAGTCTAAACCTAGGAGTGTGGCCCCGCAGAGGCGGGGAAGGACGTAGAGCCGGTAATTTTCAAACTCCCTTCCCTGGGCTATGAAGTTTGCGACACAAAACCCCTTTATCTCTACTCAGTGGGAACCGGAGGCCAGAGAGATTTTTTAATTAACGGGGTGGACGAGGAGAGAACAGCGCCTTACCGTGTCGGGGTGTATGTAGCTCCCCGTTCTCCCAGAGTCGATTAGGCAGGACGTCTCGTGCCCGTTGATTAGTACAGTTGTTGTAGCAGTTGAGAGTGTTCGAGGCCGGGACTGGTCCAGGGTCACCGAGTCTAATCTCAGCAGTTGAGTGTTCTCTTCGGGTGGTGTGTGGTCAGCCAAGCTGCGGTCCATCCAAGATGGCGGCTCCCATTGGGCGCACATGGCTGGGGGTGCACAAAATGGCGGCGCCCATCCATCGAACATGGCGTCTGCGGGACAAGATGGCGGCGCCCGGGGGCCACACGTGGCTCTGGAGTAGGAAGATGGAGGTGCCCGCTGGCCACACGGGGACCGTGGAGAGGTTTGTGGTGGCGGTCCGCATTGCCTGGCATACCACCACGAAGTGGCCCTTTTTACCGCATCCCTTCCAGGTGGATCGCGGGCCGGGCAGCGCTGCCGGGGGTGCTTGGCCTGCCCGCAAAAGTAGCAGCGGGGCCCCCCGGGGTTGCCAGGCCGCCATGCAGCACAAGCTTGTGGGGGGATGGGGGATGTCTCGGGGTCGGCTGCGGAGGAGTTCCACGCTGCCCAGGGGGCTGCCGTGCAGTCGGGAATGTAAGCGTGGGCGTTTCTGGAGGCCACATCCAGAGAATGCAAGGGCCCGTGCCTCCTTGAGGCCGAGGGTGTCTTTTTCCAGCAATCGCTGGCGGATTTGGGAGGAGGTAAGTACCATATTTTATTATATTATTATTATTTTTTACAAAAAATTTAATTTAGTTGTTAGCCAGATCTTGGTAGAAAGTTAGAGGAATGGCAGGGAAGGGAGTGCAATGTTCCTCCTGCAGGATGTTTGAGGTGAGGGATGCAGTTAGTGTCCCTGCTGATTTTACCTGCAGGAAGTGCTGCCATCTCCAGCTCCTCCAAGACCGAGTTAGGGAACTGGAGCTGGAGTTGGAAGAACTTCGGATCATTCGGGAGGCAGAAGGGGTCATAGATAGCAGCTTCAGGGAATTAGTTACACCAAAGATTGGAGATAGGTGGGTAACTGTAAGAGGGACTGGGAAAAAGCAGTTAGTGCAGGGATCCCCTGCGGTCGTTCCCCTGAGAAACAAGTATACCGCTTTGGATACTTGTGGGGGGGGGACTTACCAGGGGTAAGCCATGGGGTACGGGCCTCTGGCACGGAGTCTGTCCCTGTTGCTCAGAAGGGAAGGGGAGAGAGGAGCAGAGCATTAGTAATTGGGGACTCTATAGTCAGGGGCACAGATAGGAGATTTTGTGGGAGCGTGAGAGACTCATGTTTGGTATGTTGCCTCCCAGGTGCAAGGGTACGTGATGTCTCGGATCGTGTTTTCCGGGTCCTTAAGGGGGAGGGGGAGCAGCCCCAAGTCGTGGTCCACATTGGCACTAACGACATAGGTAGGAAAGGGGACAAGGATGTCAGGCAGGCTTTCAGGGAGCTAGGATGGAAGCTCAGAACTAGAGCAAACAGAGTTGTTATCTCTGGGTTGTTGCCCGTGCCACGTGATAGTGAGATGAGGAATAGGGAGAGAGAGCATTTAAACACGTGGCTACAGGGATGGTGCAGGCGGGAGGGATTCAGATTTCTGGATAACTGGGGCTCTTTCTGGGGAAGGTGGGACCTCTACAGACAGGATGGTCTACATCTGAACCTGAGGGGCACAAATATCCTGGGGGGGAGATTTGTTAGTGCTCTTTGGGGGGGTTTAAACTAATGCAGCAGGGGCATGGGAACCTGGATTGTAGTTTTAGGGTAAGGGAGAATGAGAGTATAGAGGTCAGGAGCACAGATTTGACGTCGCAGGAGGGGGCCAGTGTTCAGGTAGGTGGTTTGAAGTGTGTCTACTTCAATGCCAGGAGTATACGAAACAAGGTAGGGGAACTGGCAGCATGGGCTGGTACCTGGGACTTCGATGTTGTGGCCATTTCGGAGACATGGATAGAGCAGGGACAGGAATGGATGTTGCAGGTTCCGGGGTTTAGGTGTTTTAGTAAGCTCAGAGAAGGAGGCAAAAGAGGGGGAGGTGTGGCGCTGCTAGTCAAGAGCAGTTTTACGGTGGCGGAGAGGATGCTAGATGGGGACTCTTCTTCCGAGGTAGTATGGGCTGAAGTTAGAAACAGGAAAGGAGAGGTCACCCTGTTGGGAGTTTTTTATAGGCCTCCTAATAGTTCTAGGGATGTAGAGGAAAGGATGGCGAAGATGATTCTCGATAAGAGCGAAAGTAACAGGGTAGTTATTATGGGAGACTTTAACTTTCCAAATATTGACTGGAAAAGATATAGTTCGAGTACAATAGATGGGTCGTTTTTTGTACAGTGTGTGTAGGAGGGTTTCCTGAAACAATATGTTGACAGGCCAACTAGAGGCGAGGCCACGTTGGATTTGGTTTTGGGTAATGAACCAGGCCAGGTGTTGGATTTGGAGGTAGGAGAGCACTTTGGGGACAGTGACCACAATTCGGTGACGTTTACGTTAATGATGGAAAGGGATAAGTATACACCGCAGGGCAAGAGTTATAGCTGGGGGAAGGGCAATTATGATGCCATTAGACGTGACTTGGGGGGGATAAGGTGGAGATGTAGGCTGCAAGTGTTGGGCACACTGGATAAGTGGGGCTTGTTCAAGGATCAGCTACTGCGTGTTCTTGATAAGTATGTACCGGTCAGGCAGGGAGGAAGGTGTCGAGCGAGGGAACCGTGGTTTACCAAGGAAGTGGAATCTCTTGTTAAGAGGAAGAAGGAGGCCTATGTGAAGATGAGGTGTGAAGTTTCAGTTGGGGCGATGGATAGTTACAAGGTAGCTAGGAAGGATCTAAAGAGAGAGCTAAGACGAGCAAGGAGGGGACATGAGAAGTATTTGGCAGGAAGGATCAAGGAAAACCCAAAAGCTTTCTATAGGTATATCAGGAATAAGCGAATGACTAGGGAAAGAGTAGGACCAGTCAAGGACAGGGATGGGAAATTGAGTGTGGAGTCTGAAGAGATAGGCGAGATACTAAATGAATATTTTTCGTCAGTATTCACTCAGGAAAAAGATAATGTTGTGGAGGAGAATGCTGAGCCCCAGGCTAATAGAATAGATGGCATTGAGGTACGTAGGGAAGAGGTGTTGGCAATTCTGGACAGGCTGAAAATAGATAAGTCCCCGGGACCTGATGGGATTTATCCTAGGATTCTCTGGGAGGCCAGGGAAGAGATTGCTGGACCTTTGGCTTTGATTTTTATGTCATCATTGGCTACAGGAATAGTGCCAGAGGACTGGAGGACAGCAAATGTGGTCCCTTTGTTCAAAAAGGGGAGCAGAGACAACCCCGGCAACTATAGACCGGTGAGCCTCACGTCTGTAGTGGGTAAAGTCTTGGAGGGGATTATAAGAGACAAGATTTATAATCATCTAGATAGGAATAATATGATCAGGGATAGTCAGCATGGCTTTGTGAAGGGTAGGTCATGCCTCACAAACCTTATTGAGTTCTTTGAGAAGGTGACTGAACAGGTAGATGAAGGTAGAGCAGTTGATGTGGTGTATATGGATTTCAGCAAAGCGTTTGATAAGGTTCCCCACGGTAGGCTATTGCAGAAAATACGGAGGCTGGGGATTGAGGGTGATTTAGAGATGTGGATCAGAAATTGGCTAGCTGAAAGAAGACAGAGGGTGGTGGTTGATGGGAAATGTTCAGAATGGAGTACAGTCACAAGTGGAGTACCACAAGGATCTGTTCTGGGGCCGTTGCTGTTTGTCATTTTTTTCAATGACCTAGAGGAAGGCGCAGAAGGGTGGGTGAGTAAATTTGCAGACGATACTAAAGTCGGTGGTGTTGTCGATAGTGTGGAAGGATGTAGCAGGTTACAGAGGGATATAGATAAGCTGCAGAGCTGGGCTGAGAGGTGGCAAATGGAGTTTACTGTAGAGAAGTGTGAGGTGATTCACTTTGGAAGGAATAACAGGAATGCGGAATATTTGGCTAATGGTAAAGTTCTTGAAAGTGTGGATGAGCA
Source organism: Scyliorhinus torazame (assembly GCF_047496885.1). Classification (NCBI taxonomy): domain Eukaryota; kingdom Metazoa; phylum Chordata; class Chondrichthyes; order Carcharhiniformes; family Scyliorhinidae; genus Scyliorhinus; species Scyliorhinus torazame. The sequence continues at coordinate 11,862,331 of NC_092715.1, forward strand.
GAGGGATCTAGGTGTCCATGTACATAGATCCCTGAAAGTTGCCATCCAGGTTGATAGGGTTGTGAAGAAGGTCTATGGAGTGTTGGCCTTTATTGGTAGAGGGATTGAGTTCCGGAGTCAGGAGGTCATGTTGCAGCTGTACAGAACTCTGGTACGGCCGCATTTGGAGTATTGCGTACAGTTCTGGTCACCGCATTATAGGAAGGACGTGGAGGCTTTGGAGCGGGTGCAGAGGAGATTTACCAGGATGTTGCCTGGTATGGAGGGAAAATCTTATGAGGAAAGGCTGATGGACTTGAGGTTGTTTTCGTTGGAGAGAAGAAGGTTAAGAGGAGACTTAATAGAGGCATACAAAATGATCAGGGGGTTAGATAGGGTGGACAGTGAGAGCCTTCTCCCGCGGATGGAAATGGCTGGCACGAGGGGACATAACTTTAAACTGAGGGGTAATAGATATAGGACAGAGGTCAGAGGTAGGTTCTTTACGCAAAGAGTAGTGAGGCCGTGGAATGCCCTACCTGCTACAGTAGTGAACTCACCAACATTGAGGGCATTTAAAAGTTTATTGGATAAACATATGGATGATAAAGGCATAGTGTAGGTTAGATGGCTTTTGTTTCGGTGCAACATCGTGGGCCGAAGGGCCTGTACTGCGCTGTATTGTTCTATGTTCTATGTTCTATGACAGCATACCTGCCACAAAAGCGTCCCGGATCAAGAGTTCTGTGTGGTCGCTCGCCGAAACTTGCGGGCAGCTGCAGTTTCT
>NC_092715.1:12508429-12677257 GCF_047496885.1 Scyliorhinus torazame
TAATATCCCACCCAGTCTAATCCCAATGCTCCCACACTCCCCACACCCTTTAATATCCCAGCCAGTCTAATCACACTCTCCTCCTCAATCCCCGCACACTTTAATATCCCACGCAGTCTAATCCCACTCTCCCCTCATTCCCCACACCCGTTAATATCCCACCCAGTCTAATCCCACTCTCCCCCTCACTCCCCACACCCTTTCATATCCCACCCAGTCTAATGACACTATCCCTCTCACTCCCCACACCCTATAATATCCCACCCAGTCTAATCCCACTCTCCCCTCACTCCCCACAGCCTTTAATATCCCACCCAATCTAATCCCACTATCCCCTCACTCACTGCACCCTTTAATATCCCACCCAGTCTAATCCCACTCTCCCCTCTCTCCCAGCACCCTTTAATATCCCACCTAGTCTAATCCCTCTCTCCGCTCACTCCCCACACCCTTTAATATCATCCCCGGTCTAATCTCACTCTCCTCCTCGCCCCCTGCACCCTTTAATATCCCGCCCAGTCTAATCGCACTCTCCCCTCACTCCCAGCACCCTTTAACATCCCACCCAGTCTAATCCTACTCTCCCCTCACTCCCAGCACCCTTTGATATCCCACACAGTCTAATCCCACTCTCCCCCTCACTCCCGGCAACCTTTAATATCCCACCCAGACTAATCCCACTCCCCCCCTCACTCCCCACACCCTTTAATATCCCACCCTGACTAATCACAGTCTCCACTCACTCACAGTACCCTTTAATATCCTACCGAGTCTAATCCCACTCTCCTCTCACTCCCGACACCCTTTAATATCCCACCCAGTCTATACCCACTCTCCCCCTCACTCCCCGCACCCTTAAATAGCCCACACAGTCTAATCCCACTCACCACAACCTTTTATATCCCACCAGTCTAATCCCACTCTCCCCTCACTCCCTGCACCCTGTAATATCCCACCCAGTCTAATCCCACTCTCCACACCATTTTATATCCCGCCAGTCTAATCCCTCTCTCCCCTCACTCCCCGCACCCTTTAATATCCCACCCAGTCTAATCCCACACTCCCCTCACTCCCCGCACCCGTTAATATCCCACCCAGTCTAATCCCACTCTCCCCCTCACTCCCCACACCCTTTAATATCCCACCCAGTCTAATCCCACTCTCCCCCTCACTCCCCACACCCTTTAATATCCCACCCAGTCTAATCCCACTCTCTCCCATCACTCCCCGCACCCTTTAATATCCCTCCCAGTCTAATCCCACTCTCTCCCCTCACTCCCCGCACCCTTTAATATCCCACCCAGTCTAATCCCACTCTCCCCTCACTCCCCGCACCCTTTAATATCCCACCCAGTCTAATCCCACTCTCACAATCACTCCCCACAGCCTTTAATTTCCCACCCAGTCTAATCCCACTCTCACATTCACTCCCCGCACCTTTTAAAATCCCACCCAGTCTAATCCCACTCTGCCCTCATTCCCCGCACCGTTTAATATCCCACCCAGTGTAAACCCACTCTCCCCTCACTCCTTGCACCCTTTAATCTCCCACCCAGTCTAATCCCACTCTCCCCCTCAATCCCCACGCACTTTAATATCCCACCCAATCTAATCCCTCTCTCCCCTCACTCCCCGCACCCTTTAATATCCCACCCAGTCTAATCCCACACTCCCCTCACTCCCCACACCCTTTAATATCCCACCCAGTCTAATCCCACTCTCTCCCATCACTCCCCGCACCCTTTAATATCCCTCCCAGTCTAATCCCACTCTCTCCCCTCACTCCCCGCACCCTTTAATATCCCACCCAGTCTAATCCCACTCTCCCCTCACTCCCCGCACCCTTTAATATCCCACCCAGTCTAATCCCACTCTCACAATCACTCCCCACAGCCTTTAATTTCCCACCCAGTCTAATCCCACTCTCACATTCACTCCCCGCACCTTTTAAAATCCCACCCAGTCTAATCCCACTCTGCCCTCATTCCCCGCACCGTTTAATATCCCACCCAGTGTAAACCCACTCTCCCCTCACTCCTTGCACCCTTTAATCTCCCACCCAGTCTAATCCCACTCTCCCCCTCAATCCCCACGCACTTTAATATCCCACCCAATCTAATCCCACTCTCCCCTCACTCCCCAGACCCTTTAATATCCCACCCAGTCTAATCCCACTCTCCCCCTCACTCCCCGCACCCTTTAATATCCCACCCAGTCTAACCCCACTCTCCCCCTCACTCCCCACACCCTTTAATATCCCACACAGTCTAATCCCACTCTCCCCATCACTCCCCACACCCTTTAATATCACACCCAGTCTAATCCCACTCTCCCCTCACCCTTTAATATCCCACCCAGTCTAACCCCACTCTCCCCCTCACTCCCCACACCCTTTAATATCCCACCCAGTCTAATCCCACTCTTCCCTCACTCCCCACACCCTTTAATATCCCACCCAGTCTAACCCCACTCTCCCCATCACTCCCCACACCCTTTAATATCCAACCCAGTCTAATCTCACTCTTCCCTCACTCCCCACACCCTTTAATATCCCACCCAGTCTAATTCCACTCTCCCCTCACTCCCTGCACCCTTTAATATCCCACCCAGTCTAATCCAACTCTGCCCTCACTCCCCACACCTTTTACTATCCCACCCAGTCTAATCCTACTCTGCCCTCACTCCGAGCACACTTTAATATCCCACGCAGTCTAAAGCCACTCTCCCCTCACTCCCCACAGCCGTTAATATACCACCCAGACTAATCCCACTCTCCCCCTCACACCCCACACACTTTAATATCCCACCCAGTCTAATCCCACTCTCCCTCTCACTCCCCGCACCCTTTAATATCCCACCCAGTTTAATCCCACTCTCCCCTCACTCACCACACCCTTTAACATCCCACCCAGTCTAATCCCACTCTCCCCCTCACTCCCCACACCCTTTAATATCCCACCCAGTCTAATCCCACTCTCCACCTCACTCCCTGCACCTTTTAATATCCCACCCAGTCTAATCCGCCTCTCCCCCTCACTCCCCACACCCTTTAATATCCCACCCAGTCTAATCCCACTCTCCACCTCACTCCCTGCACCTTTTAATATCCCACCCAGTCTAATCCCACTCTCCCCCTCAATCCCGACACCCTTTAATATCCCACCCAGTCTTATCCCACTCTGCCCTCACTCCCCGCACCCTTTAATATCCCACCCAGTCTAATCCCACTCTCCCCTCACTTCCTGCACCCTTTAATCTCCCACCCAGTCTAATCCCACTCTCCCCCTCAATCCCGACACCCTTTAATATCCCACCCAGTCTAATCCCACTCTCCCCCTCACTCCCCACAGCCTTTAATATCCCACCCAGTCTAATCTCACTCTCCCCTCACTCCCTGCACCCTTTAATATCCCACCCAGTCTAATCCCACTCCCCCCTCACTCCCCGCACCCTTTAATATCCCACCCAGTCTAATCCCACTCTCCCCTCACTCCCTGCACCCTTTAATATCCCACCCAGTCTAATCCCACTCTCCCCCTCACTCCCCGCACCCTTTAATATCCCACCCAGTCTAATCCCACTCTCCCCGTCACTCCCCGCACCCTTTAAGATCCCACCCAGTCTAATCCCACTCGCCGCTCACTCCCTGCACCCTTTAATATCTCACCCAGTCTAATCCCACTCTCACCGTCACTCCTCGCACCCTTTAATATCCCACCCAGTCTAATCCCACTCTGCCCTCACTCCCCGCACACTTTAATATCCCACCCAGTCTAATCCCAATCTCCCCTCTCTCCCCGTACCCTTTAATATCCCACCCAGTCTAATCCCAATCTCCCCTCTCTCCCCGTACCCTTTAATATCCAACCCAGTCTAATCCCACTTTCTCCCCTCACTCCCCGTACCCTTTAATATCCCACCCAGTCTAATCCCAATCTCCCCTCTCTCCCCGTACCCTTTAATATCCCACCCAGTCTAATCCCAATCTCCCCTCTCTCCCCGTACCCTTTAATATCCCACCCAGTCTAATCCCACTTTCTCCCCTCACTCCCCGTACCCTTTAATATCCCACCCAGTCTAATCCCACTCTGCCCTCACTCCCCGCACACTTTAATATCCCACACAGTCTAATCCCACTCTCCCCTCTCTCCCCGTACCCTTTAATATCCCACCCAGTCTAATCCCACTCTCCCCTCACTCTCCACACCCTTTAATTTTCCACCCAATCTAATCCCGCTCTCCCCTCACTCCCCATACCCTTTAATACCCCACCCAGTCTAATCCCAATCTCCCCTCTCTCCCCGTACCCTTTAATATCCCACCCAGTCAAATCCCACTCTCTCCCCTCACTCCCCGCACCCTTTTATATCCCATCCTGTCTAATCCCACTCTCCTCTCACTCCGCGCACCCTTTAATATCCAACCCAGTCTAATCCCACTCTCCGATCACTCCCCCACCCTTTAATATCCCACCCAGTCTAATCCCACTCTCCCCTCACTCCCCACACCCTTTAATATCCCACCCAGTCTAATCCCACTCTCCCCTCACTCCCTGCATCCTTTAATATCCCACCTAGTCTAATCCCACTCTCCCCCTCACTCCCCACACCCTTTAATATCCCACCCAGTCTAATCCCACTCTCTCCCCTCACTCCCCGCACCCTTTAATATCCCTCCACGTCTAATCACACTCTCTCCCCTCACTCTCCGCATCCTTTAATATCCCACCCAGTCTAATCCCACTCTCCCCTCACTCCCCGCACCCTTTAATATCCCACCCAGTCTAATCCCACTCTCACAATCACTCCCCACAGCCTTTAATTTGCCACCCAGTCTAATCCCACTCTCACATTCACTCCCCGCACCTTTTAAAATCCCACCCAGTCTTATCCCACTCTGCCCTCATTCCCCGCACAGTTTAATATCCCACCCAGTGTAATCCCACTCTCCCCTCACTCCTTGTACCCTTTAATATCCCACCCAGTCTAATCCCACTCTCCCCCTCAATCCCCACGCACTTTAATATCCCACCCAATCTAATCCCACTCTCCCCTCACTCCCCGCACCTTTTAATATCCCACCCAGTGTAATCCCACTCTGCCCTCACTCCCCGCACCATTTAATATCCCACCCAGTCTAATAACACTCTCCCGCTCACTTCCCGCACCGTTTAATATCCCACGAGTCTAATCCCACTCTCCCCCTCACTTCCCACACCCTTTAATATCCCACCCAGTCTAATCCCACTCTCCCCTCAATCCCCGCACCCTTTAATATCCCACCCAGTCACTCTCCCCCTCACTCCCCACACCCTTTAATATCCCACACAGTCTAATCCCACTCTCCCCCTCACTCCCCACACCCTTTAATATCCAACCCAGTCTAATCTCACTCTGCCCTCACTCCCCACACCTTTTACTATCCCACCCAGTCTAATCCTACTCTGCACTCACTCCGAGCACACTTTAATATCCCACGCAGTCAAAAGCCACTCTCCCCTCACTCCCCACACCCGTTAATATACCACCCAGACTAATCTCACTCTCCCCCTCACACCCCACACACTTGAATATCCCACCCAGTCGCATCCTACTCTCCCCACACTCCAAGCCCACTTTAATATCCCACGCAGTCTAATCCCTCTCTCCCCTCACTCCCCACACCCGTTAATATACCACCCAGTCTAATCCCACTCTGCCCCTCACTCCCCACAAACTTTAATATCCCACCCAGTCTAATCCCACTCCCCCCTCACTCCCCACACCCTTTAATATCCCACCCAGTCTAATCTGACACTCCTCCTCACTCCCCGCACCCTTTAATATCCCACCCAGTCTAATCCCAATGCTCCCACACTCCCCACACCCTTTAATATCCCAGCCAGTCTAATCACACTCTCCTCCTCAATCCCCGCACACTTTAATATCCCACGCAGTCTAATCCCACTCTCCCCTCATTCCCCACACCCGTTAATATCCCACCCAGTCTAATCCCACTCTCCCCCTCACTCCCCACACCCTTTCATATCCCACCCAGTCTAATGACACTATCCCTCTCACTCCCCACACCCTATAATATCCCACCCAGTCTAATCCCACTCTCCCCTCACTCCCCACAGCCTTTAATATCCCACCCAATCTAATACCACTATCCCCTCACTCACTGCACCCTTTAATATCCCACCCAGTCTAATCCCACTCTCCCCTCTCTCCCAGCACCCTTTAATATCCCACCTAGTCTAATCCCTCTCTCCGCTCACTCCCCACACCCTTTAATATCACCCCCGGTCTAATCTCACTCTCCTCCTCGCCCCCTGCACCCTTTAATATCCCGCCCAGTCTAATCGCACTCTCCCCTCACTCCCAGCACCCTTTAACATCCCACCCAGTCTAATCCTACTCTCCCCTCACTCCCAGCACCCTTTGATATCCCACACAGTCTAATCCCACTCTCCCCCTCACTCCCGGCAACCTTTAATATCCCACCCAGACTAATCCCACTCCCCCCCTCACTCCCCACACCCTTTAATATCCCACCCTGACTAATCACAGTCTCCACTCACTCACAGTACCCTTTAATATCCTACCGAGTCTAATCCCACTCTCCTCTCACTCCCGACACCCTTTAATATCCCACCCAGTCTATACCCACTCTCCCCCTCACTCCCCGCACCCTTAAATAGCCCACCCAGTCTAATCCCACTCACCACAACCTTTTATATCCCACCAGTCTAATCCCACTCTCCCCTCACTCCCTGCACCCTGTAATATCCCACCCAGTCTAATCCCACTCTCCACACCATTTTATATCCCACCAGTCTAATCCCACTCTCCCCTCACTCCCCGTACCCTTTAATATCCCACCCAGTCTAATTCCAGTCTCCCCTCACTCCCGCACCATTTTATATCCCACCCAGTCTAATCCCACTCCCCCCTCACTCCCCGCACACTTTAATATCCCACCCAGTCTAATCCCTCTCTCCCCTCACTCCCCGCACCCTTTAATATCCCACCCAGTCTAATCCCACACTCCCCTCACTCCCCGCACCCGTTAATATCCCACCCAGTCTAATCCCACTCTCCCCCTCACTCCCCACACCCTTTAATATCCCACCCAGTCTAATCCCACTCTCTCCCCTCACTGCCCGCACCCTTTAATATCCCTCCCAGTCTAATCCCACTCTCTCCCCTCACTCCCCGCACCCTTTAATATCCCACCCAGTCTAATCCCACTCTCCCCTCACTCCCCGCACCCTTTAATATCCCACCCAGTCTAATCCCACTCTCACAATCACTCCCCACAGCCTTTAATTTCCCACCCAGTCTAATCCCACTCTCACATTCACTCCCCGCACCTTTTAAAATCCCACCCAGTCTAATCCCACTCTGCCCTCATTCCCCGCACCGTTTAATATCCCACCCAGTGTAAACCCACTCTCCCCTCACTCCTTGCACCCTTTAATCTCCCACCCAGTCTAATCCCACTCTCCCCCTCAATCCCCACGCACTTTAATATCCCACCCAATCTAATCCCACTCTCCCCTCACTCCCCAGACCCTTTAATATCCCACCCAGTCTAATCCCACTCTCCCCTCACTCCCCGCACCCTTTAATATCCCACCCAGTCTAACCCCACTCTCCCCCTCACTCCCCACACCCTTTAATATCCCACACAGTCTAATCCCACTCTCCCCATCACTCCCCACACCCTTTAATATCCCACCCAGTCTAATCCCACTCTCCCCTCACTCCCCGCACCCTTTAATATCCCACCCAGTCTAACCCCATTCTCCCCCTCAATCCCCACACCCTTTAATATCCCACACAGTCTAATCCCACTCTCCCCATCACTCCCCACACCCTTTAATATCCAACCCAGTCTAATCTCACTCTTCCCTCACTCCCCACACACTTTAATATCCCACCCAGTCTAATTCCACTCTCCCCTCACTCCCTGCACCCTTTAATATCCCACCCAGTCTAATCCAACTCTGCCCTCACTCCCCACACCTTTTACTATCCCACCCAGTCTAATCCTACTCTGCCCTCACTCCGAGCACACTTTAATATCCCACGCAGTCTAAAGCCACTCTCCCCTCACTCCCCACAGCCGTTAATATACCACCCAGACTAATCCCACTCTCCCCCTCACACCCCACACACTTTAATATCCCACCCAGTCGCATCCTACTCTCCCCACACTCCAAGCACACTTTAATATCCAACCCAGTCTAATCCCACTCTCCCCCTCACTCCCCACAAACTTTAATATCCCACCCAGTCTAATCCCACTCCCCCCTCACTCCCCGCACCCTTTAATATCCCACCCAGTCTAATCCCACTCTGCCCCTCACTCCCCACAAACTTTAATATCCCACCCAGTCTAATCCCACTCCCCCCTCACTCCCCGCACCCTTTAATATCCCACCCAGTCTAATCCCAAGGCTCCCACACTCCCCACACCCTTTAATATCCCAGCCAGTCTAATCACACTCTCCTCCTCAATCCCCGCACCCTTTAATATCCCACGCAGTCTAATCCCACTCTCCCCTCATTCCCCACACCCGTTAATATCCCACCCAGCCTAATCCCACTCTCCCCCTCACTCCCCACACCCTTTAATATCCCATCCAGTCTAATGACACTATCCCTCTCACCCCCACACCCTATAATATCCCACCCAGTCTAATCCCACTCTCCCCTCACTCCCCACAGCCTTTAATATCCCCCCCAATCTAATCCCACTATCCCCTCACTCACTGCACCCTTTAATATCCCACCCAGTCTAATCCCACTCTCCCCTCTCTCCCAGCACCCTTGAATATCCCACCGAGTCTAAACCCTCTCTCCGCTCACTCCCCACACCCTTTAATATCACACCCAGTCTAATCCCACTATCCCCTCACTCACTGCACCCTTTAATATCCCACCCAGTCTAATCCCACTCTCCCCTCACTCCCCACAGCCTTTAATATCCCCCCCAATCTAATCCCACTATCCCCTCACTCACTGCACCCTTTAATATCCCACCCAGTCTAATCCCACTCTCCCCTCTCTCCCAGCACCCTTGAATATCCCACCGAGTCTAAACCCTCTCTCCGCTCACTCCCCACACCCTTTAATATCACACCCAGTCTAATCTCACTCTCCTCCTCACCCCCTGCACCCTTTAATATCCCACCCAGTCTAATGACACTATCCCTCTCACCCCCACACCCTATAATATCCCACCCAGTCTAATCCCACTCTCCCCTCACTCCCCACAGCCTTTAATATCCCGCCCAGGCTAATCCCACTCTCCCCTCACTCCCAGCACCCTTTAACATCCCACCAAGTCTAATCCTACTCTCCCCTCACTCCCAGCACCCTTTGATATCCCACGCAGTCTAATCACACTCTCCCCCTCACTCCCGGCACCCTTTAATATCCCACCCAGACTAATCCCACTCCCCCCCTCACTCCCCACACACTTTAATATCCCACCCTGACTAATCACAGTCTCCACTCACTCACAGTACCCTTTAATATCCTACCGAGTCTAATCCCACTCTCCTCTCTCTCCCGACACCCTTTAATATCCCACCCAGTCTATACCCACTCTCCCCCTCACTCCCCGCACCCTTAAATAGCCCACCCAGTCTAATCCCACTCTCCACACCCTTTTATATCCCACCAGTCTAATCCCACTCTCCCCTCACTCCCTGCACCCTTTAATATCCCACCCAGTCTAATCCCACTCTCCACACCCTTTTATATCCCACCAGTCTAATCCCACTCTCCCCTCACTCCCCGCACCCTTTAATATTCCACCCAGTCTAATCCCACTCTCCCCCTCACTCCCTGCACCCTTTAATATCCCACCCACTCTAATCCCACTCTCCCCGTCACTCGCCACACCCTTTAATATCCCACCCAGTCTAATCCTACTCTCCCCTCACTCCCCGCAACTTTTAAAATCCCACCCAGTCTAATCCCACTCTGCCCTCACTCCCCGCACACTTTAATATCCCACCCACTCTAATCCCACTCTCCCCGTCACTCGCCACACCCTTTAATATCCCACCCAGTCTAATCCCACTCTCCCCTCACTCCCCGCAACTTTTAAAATCCCACCCAGTCTAATCCCACTCTCCCCTCACTCTCCACACCCTTTAATTTTCCACCCAATCTAATCCCACTCTCCCCTCACTCCCCATACCCTTTAATATCCCACCCAGTCTAATCCCAATCTCCCCACACTCCGCGCACCCTTTAATATCCAACCCAGTCTAATCCCACTCTCCCCTCACTCCCCCACCCTTTAATATCCCACCCAGTCTAATCCCACTCTCCCCTCACTCCCCGCACCCTTTAATATCCCACCCAGTCTAATCCCACTCTCCCCTCTCTCCCAGCGCCCGTTAATATCCCACCCAGTCTAATCCCACTCTCCCCTCACTCCCCGCACCCTTTAATATCCCACCCAGTCTAATCCCACTCTCTCCCCTCACCCCTTAATATCCCACCCAGTCTAATCCCACTCTCTCCTCTCACTCCCCGCACCCTTTAATATACCACCCAGTCCATTCCCACTCTCCCCCTCACTCCCCACACACTTTAATATCCCACCCAGTCTAATCCCACTCTCCCCTCACAGCCGCACCCTTTAATATCCCACCCAGTCTAATCCCACTCTCCCCCTCACTCCCCACACCCTTTAATATCCCACCCTGTCTAATCCGACTCTCTGCCCTCACTCCCCGCACCCTTTAATATCCCACCCAGTCTAATCCCACTCTCTCCCCTCACTCCCCGCACCCTTTAATATCCCACCCAGTCTAATCCCACTCTCCCCTCACTCCCCGCACCCTTTAATATCCCACCCAGTCTAATCCCACTCTCCCCCTCACTCCCCACACCCTTGAATCTCCCACCCAGTCTAATCCCACTCTCCCCCTCAATCCCCACACACTTTAATATCCCACCCAACCTAATCCCACTCTCCCCTCACTCCCCGCACCTTTTAATATCCCACCCAGTGTAATCCCACTCTGCCCTCACTCCCCGCACCATTTAATATCCCACCCAGTCTAATCCCACTCTCCCCCTCACTCCCCACACCCTTTAATCTCCCAACCAGTCTAATGCCATTCTCCCCCTCACTCCCCACACCCTATAATATCCCACCCAGTCTAATCCCACTCTCCCCCTCACTCCCCACACCTTTAATATCCCACCCAGTCTAATCCCACTCTCTCCCTCACTCCCTGCACCTTTTAATATCCCACCCAGTCTAATCCGCCTCTCACAATCACTCCCCACAGCCTATAATATCCCACACAGTCTAATCCCACTCTCACACTCACTCCCCGCACCTTTGAATATCCCAGCCAGTCTTATCCCACTCTGCCCTCACTCCCCGCACCCTTTAATATCCCACCCAGTCTAATCCCACTCTCCCCTCACTTCCTGCACCCTTTAATCTCCCACCCAGTCTAATCCCACTCTCCCCCTCAATCCCGACACCCTTTAATATCCCACCCAGTCTTATCCCACTCTGCCCTCACTCCCCGCACCCTTTTATATCCCACCCAGTCTAATCCCACTCTTCCCTCACTCCCCGCACCCTTTAATATCCCACCCAGTCTAATCCCACTCTCCCCTCACTGCCTGCACCCTTTAATATCCCACCCAGTCTAATCCCACTCTCCCCCTCACTCCCCGCACCCTTTAATATCCCACCCAGTCTCATCCCACTCTCCCCGTCACTCCCCGCACTCTTTAAGATCCCACCCAGTCTAATCCCACTCTCCCCTCACTCCCCGCAACTTTTAATATCCCACCCAGTCTAATCCCACTCTGCCCTCACTCCCCACACACTTTAATATCCCACCCAGTCTAATCCCACTCTCCCCTCACTCTCCACACCCTTTAATTTTCCATCCAATCTAATCCCACTCTCCCCTCACTCCACATACCCTTTAATATCACAGCCAGTCTAATCCCAATCTCCCCTCTCTCCCCGCACCCTTTTATATCCCACCCAGTCTGACCCCACTCTCCCCCTCACTCCCCACACCCTTTAATATCCCACCCAGTCTAATCCCACTCTCTCACCTCACTCCGCGCGCCCTTTAATATCCCACCCAGTCTAATCCCACTCTCCCCTCACTCCCACACCCTTTAATATCCCACCCAGTCTAATCCCACTCTCCCCTCACTCCCCGCACCCTTTAATATCCCACCCAGTCTAATCCCACTCTCCCCTCTCTCGCAGCGCCCTTTAATATCCCACCCAGTCGAATCCCACTCTCCCCTCACTCTCCGCACCCTTTAATATCCCACCCAGTCTAATCCCACTCTCTCCCTCACTCCCCGCACCCTTTAATGTCCCACCCAGTCTAATCCCACTCTCTCCCCTCACTCCCCGCACCCTTTAATATCCCACCCAGTCCATTCCCACTCTCTCCCTCACTCCCCACACACTTTAATATCCCACCCAGTCTAATCCCACTCTCCCATCACTCCCCGCACCCTTTAATATCCCACCCAGTCTAATCCCACTCTCCCCCTCACTCCCCACACCCTTTAATATCCCACCCAGTCTAATCCCACTCTCTCCCCTCACTCCCCGCACCCTTTAATATCCCAGCCAGTCTAATCCCAATCTCCCCTCTCTCCCCGCACCATTTAATATCCCACCTAGTCTAATCCCTCTCTCCGCTCACTCCCCACACCATTTATTATCACACCCAGTCTAATCTCACTCTCCTTCTCACCCCCTGCAACCTTTAATATCCCGCCCAGTCTAATCCCAGTCTCCCCTCACTCCCATCACCCTTTAACATCCCACCCAGTCTAATCCTACTCTCCCCTCACTCCCAGCACCCTTTGATATCCCACGCTGTCTAATCCCACTCTCCCCCTCACTCCCGGCACCCTTTAATATCCCACCCAGACTAATCCCACTCTCCCCCCTCACTCCCCACACCCTTTAATATCCCACCCTGACTAATCACAGTCTCCACTCAGTCACAGTACCCTTTAACATCCTACCGAGTCTAATCCCACTCTCCTCTCACTCCCGACACCCTTTAATATCCCACCCAGTCTATACCCACTCTCCCGCTCACTCCCCGCACCCTTAAATAGCCCACCCAGTCTAATCCCACTCTCCACACCCTTTTATATCCCACCAGTCTAATCCCACTCTACCCTCACTCCCTGCACCCTTTAATATCCCAGCCAGTCTAATCCCACTCTCCACACCCTTTTATATCCCACCCAGTCTAATCCCACACTCCCCTCACTCCCCGCACCCTTTAATATCCCAACCAGTCTAATCCCACTCTCCCCTCACTCCCCGCACGCTTTAATATCCCACCCAGTCTAATTCCACTCTCCCCTCTCTCCCCGCACCCTTTTATATCCCACCAGTCTAATCCCACACTCCCCTCACTCCCCGCACCCTTTAATATCCCACCCAGTCTAATTCCACTCTCCCCTCACTCCCCGCACCCTTTAATATCCCACCCAGTCTAATCCCACTCTCCACACCCTTTAATATCCCACCCAGTGTAATCCCACTCTCCCCTCACTCCCTGCACCCTTTAATCTCCCACCTAGTCTAATCCCACTCTCCCCCTCAATCCCCACACCCTTTAATATCCCACCCAGTCTAATCCCACTCTCCCCCTCACTCCCCACACCCTTTAATATCCCACCCAGTCTAATCCCACTCTCCCCCTCACTCCCCACACCCTTTAATATCCAACCCAGTCTAATCTCACTCTCCCCCTCACTCCCCACACCCTTTAATATCCCACCCAGTCTAATCCCACTCTCCCCCTCACTCCCCACACCCTTTAATATCCCACCCAGTCTAATCCCACTCTCCCCCTCACTCCCCACACCCTTTAATATCCCACCCAGTCTAATCCCACTCTTCCCTCACTCCCTGCACCCTTTAATATTCCACCCAGTCTAATCCAACTATCCCCTCACTCCCCACACCCTTTACTATCCCACACAGTCTAATCCTACTCTGCCCTCACTCCGAGCACACTTTAATATTCCACGCAGTCTAATTCCACTCTCCCCTCTATCCCCACACCCGTTAATATACCACCCAGACTAATCCCACTCTCCCCTCTCACTCCCCACACACTTTAATATCCCACCCAGTCGCATCCTACTCTCCCCACACTCCAAGCACACTTTAATATCCCACGCAGTCTAATCCCACTCTCCCCACTCTCCCCACACCCATTAATATACCACCCAGACTAATCCCACTCTGCCCCTCACTCCCCACACACTTTTATATCCCACCCAGTCTAATCCCACTGCCCCCTCACTCCCCACACCCTTTAATATCCCACCCAGTCTAATCTCACACTCCTCCTCACTCCCCGCACCCTTTGATATCCCACCCAGTCTAATCCCACTGCTCCCACACTCCCCACACCCTTTAATATCCCACCCAGTCTAATCACACTCTCCTCCTCACTCCCCGCACCCTTTTATATCCCACCCAGCCTAATCCCACTCTCTCCCTCACACCCCGCACCCTTTAATATCCTACCCAGTCTAATCCCACTCTCCCCCTCACTCCCCACACCCTTTAATATCCCACCCAGTCTAATCCCACTCTCCCCCTCACTCCCCACACATTTAATATCCCACCCAGTCTAATCCCACACTCCCCTCACTCCACCGCACCTTTTAATATCCCACCCAGTCTAATCCCACACTCCCCCTCTCTCCCCGCACCCTTTAATATCCCACCCAGTCTAATCCCACTCTCCCGCTCTCTCCCCACACCCGTTAATATCCCACCCAGTTTAATCCCACTCTCCCCCTCACTCCCCACACACTTTAATATCCCACCCAGTCTAATTCCACTCTCCCCTCACTCCCCGCACCCTTTAATATCCCACCCAGTCTAATCCCACTCTCCACACCCTTTAATATCCCACCCAGTGTAATCCCACTCTCCCCTCACTCCCTGCACCCTTTAATCTCCCACCTAGTCTAATCCCACTCTCCCCCTCAATCCCCACACCCTTTAATATCCCACCCAGTCTAATCCCACTCTCCCCCTCACTCCCCACACCCTTTAATATCCCACCCAGTCTAATCCCACTCTCCCCCTCACTCCCCACACCCTTTAATATCCAACCCAGTCTAATCTCACTCTCCCCCTCACTCCCCACACCCTTTAATATCCCACCCAGTCTAATCCCACTCTCCCCCTCACTCCCCACACCCTTTAATATCCCACCCAGTCTAATCCCACTCTCCCCCTCACTCCCCACACCCTTTAATATCCCACCCAGTCTAATCCCACTCTTCCCTCACTCCCTGCACCCTTTAATATTCCACCCAGTCTAATCCAACTATCCCCTCACTCCCCACACCCTTTACTATCCCACACAGTCTAATCCTACTCTGCCCTCACTCCGAGCACACTTTAATATTCCACGCAGTCTAATTCCACTCTCCCCTCAATCCCCACACCCGTTAATATACCACCCAGACTAATCCCACTCTCCCCTCTCACTCCCCACACACTTTAATATCCCACCCAGTCGCATCCTACTCTCCCCACACTCCAAGCACACTTTAATATCCCACGCAGTCTAATCCCACTCTCCCCACTCTCCCCACACCCATTAATATACCACCCAGACTAATCCCACTCTGCCCCTCACTCCCCACACACTTTTATATCCCACCCAGTCTAATCCCACTGCCCCCTCACTCCCCACACCCTTTAATATCCCACCCAGTCTAATCTCACACTCCTCCTCACTCCCCGCACCCTTTGATATCCCACCCAGACTAATCCCACTGCTCCCACACTCCCCACACCCTTTAATATCCCACCCAGTCTAATCACACTCTCCTCCTCACTCCCCGCACCCTTTAATATCCCACCCAGCCTAATCCCACTCTCTCCCTCACACCCCGCACCCTTTAATATCCTACCCAGTCTAATCCCACTCTCCCCCTCACTCCCCACACCCTTTAATATCCCACCCAGTCTAATCCCACTCTCCCCCTCACTCCCCACACATTTAATATCCCACCCAGTCTAATCCCACACTCCCCTCACTCCACCGCACCTTTTAATATCCCACCCAGTCTAATCCCACACTCCCCCTCTCTCCCCGCACCCTTTAATATCCCACCCAGTCTAATCCCACTCTCCCGCTCTCTCCCCACACCCGTTAATATCCCACCCAGTTTAATCCCACTCTCCCCCTCACTCCCCACACACTTTAATATCCCACCCAGTCTAATCCCACTCTCCCCTCACTCCCCGCACGCTTTAATATCCCACCCAGTCTAATTCCACTCTCCCCTCTCTCCCCGCACCCTTTTATATCCCACCAGTCTAATCCCACTCTCCCCTCTCTCCCAGCACACTTTAATATCCCACCCAGTGTAATCCCACTCTCCCCTCACTCCCTGCACCCTTTAATCTCCCACCCAGTCTAATCCCACTCTCCCCCTCAATCCCCACACCCTTTAATATCCCACCCAGTCTAATCCCACTCTCCCCCTCACTCCCCGCACCCTTTAATATCCCACCCAATCTAATCCCACTCTCCCCTCACTCCCCGCAGCCTTTAATATCCAACCCAGTCTAATCTCACTCTTCCCTCACTCTCCGCACACTTTAATATCCCACCCAGTCTAATCCCACTCTCCCCTCACTCCCTGCACCCTTTAATATCCCACCCAGTCTAATCCAACTATCCCCTCACTCCCCACACCCTTTACTATCCCACCCAGTCTATTCCTACTCTGCCCTCACTTCGAGCACACTTTAATATCCCACCCAGTCTAATCCCACTCTCCCCTCACTCCCCACACCCTTTAATATCCCACCCAGTCTAATCCCACTCTCCCCTCACTCCCTGCACCCTTTAATCTCCCACCCAGTCTAATCCCACTCTCCCCCTCAATCCCCACACCCTTTAATATCCCACCCAGTCTAATCCCACTCTCCCCCTCACTCCCCACACCCCTTAATATCCCACCCAGTCTAATCCCACTCTCCCCCTCACTCCCCACACCCTTTACTATCCCACACAGTCTAATCCTACCCTGCCCTCACTCCAAGCACACTTTAATATCCCACGCAGTCTAATCCCACTCTCCCCACTCTCCCCACACCCATTAATATACCACCCAGACTAATCCCACTCTGCCCCTCACTCCCCACACACTTTTATATCCCACCCAGTCTAATCCCACTGCTCCCACACCCTTTAATATCCCACCCAGTCTAATCACACTCTCCTCCTCACTCCCCGCTACCCTTTAATATCCCACCCAGCCTAATCCCACTCTCCCCCTCACTCCCCGCACCCTTTAATATCCTACCCAGTATAATCCCACTCTCCCCCTCACTCCCCACACCCTTTAATATCCCACCCAGTCTAATCCCACTCTCCCCCTCACTCCCCACACATTTAATATCCCACCCAGTCTAATCCCACACTCCCCTCACTCCACCGCACCTTTTAATATCCCACCCAGTCTAATCCCACACTCCCCCTCTCTCCCCGCACCCTTTAATATCCCACCCAGTCTAATCCCACTCTCCCGCTCTCTCCCCACACCCGTTAATATCCCACCCAGTCTAATCCCACACTCCCCCTCACTCCCCACACACTTTAATATCCCACCCAATCTAATCCCACTCTCCCCTCACTCCCCGCACGCTTTAATATCCCACCCAATTTAATTCCACTCTCCCCTCTCTCCCCGCACCCTTTTATATCCCACCAGTCTAATCCCACTCTCCCCTCTCTCCCAGCACACTTTAATATCCCACCCAGTGTAATCCCACTCTCCCCTCACTCCCTGCACCCTTTAATCTCCCACCCAGTCTAATCCCACTCTTCCCCTCAATCCCCACACCCTTTAATATCCCACCCAGTCTAATCCCACTCTCACCCTCACTCCCCGCACCCTTTAATATCCCACCCAGTCTAATCCCACTCTCCCCTCACTCCCCACACCCTTTAATATCCCACCCAGTCTAATCCCACTCTCACCCTCACTCCCCGCACCCTTTAATATCCCACCCAGTCTAATCCCACTCTCCCCTCACTCCCCACACCCTTTAATATCCCAGCCAGTTTAATCCCACTCTCCCCTCACTCCCCGCACCCTTTAATATCCCACCCAGTCTAATCCCACTCTGCCCTCACTCCCCGCACCATTTAATATCCCACCCAGTCTAATCACACTCTCCCCCTCACTCCCCGCACCCTTTAATATCCCAACCAGTCTAATCCCACTCTCCCCCTTACTCCCCACACCTTTCAATATCCAACCCAGTCTAATCACACTCTCCCCCTCACTCCCCACACCCTTTAATATCCCACCCAGTCTAATCCCACTCTCCCCCTCACTCCACACACCCTTTAATATCCCACCCAGTCTAATCTCACTCTTCCCTCACTCTCCGCACACTTTAATATCCCACCCAGTCTAATTCCTCTCTCCCCTCACTCCCTGCACCCTTTAATATCCCACCCAGTCTATTCCTACTCTGCCCTCACTTCGAGCACAATTTAATATCCCACCCAGTCTAATCACACTCTCCCCCTCACTCCCCACACCCTTTAATATCCCACCCAGTCTAATCCCACTCTCCCCCTCACTCCCCACACCCTTTAATATCCCACCCAGTCTAATCTCACTCTTCCCTCACTCCCCAGACCCTTTAATATCCCACCCAGTCTAATCCCACTCTCCCCCTCACTCTCCGCACACTTTAATATCCCACCCAGTCTAATTCCACTCTCCTCACTCCACACACCCTTTAATATCCCACCCAGTCTAATCCCACTCTCCCCTCACTCCCCACACCCTTTAATATCCCACCCAGTCTAATCACACTCTCCTCCTCACTCCCCGCACCCTTTAATATCCCACCCAGCCTAATCCCACTCTCTCCCTCACACCCCGCACCCTTTAATATCCCACCCAGTCTAATCCCACTCTCCCCCTCACTCCCCACACCCTTTAATATCCCACCCAGTCTAATCCCACTCTCCCCCTCACTCCCCACACCTTTAATATCCCACCCAGTCTAATCCCACACTCCCCTCACTCCACCGCACCTTTGAATATCCCACCCAGTCTAATCCCACTCTCCCCCTCTCTCCCCGCACCCTTTAATATCCCACCCAGTCTAATCCCACTCTCCCGCTCACTCCCCACACCCTTTAATATCCCACCCAGTCTAATCCCACTCTCTCCCCTCACTCCCCGCACCCTTTTATATCCCATCCTGTCTAATCCCACTCTCTCACCTCACTCCGCGCACCCTTTAATATCCCACCCAGTCTAATCCCACTCTCCACTCACTCCCCATACCCGTTAATATCCCACCCAGTCTAATCCCACTCTCCCCTCACTCCCCACACACTTTATTATCCCACCCAGTCTAATCCCACACTTCCCCGACTCCCCGCACCCTTTATTAACCCACCCAGTCTAATCCCACTCTCCCCATCACTCCCCACACCCTTTAATATCCCACCCAGTCTAATCCCACAATTCCCTCACTCCCCGCACCCTTTAATATCCCACCCAGTCTAATCCCACTCTCCCCTCACTCCCCACACACTTTAATATCCCACCCAGTCTAATCCCACTCTCCCCTCACTCCCCGCACCCTTTAATATCGCACCCAGTCTAATCCCACTCTCCCCTCACTCCCCGCACCCTTTAATATCCCACCATGTCTAATCCCATACTTCCCTCACTCCCCGCACCCTTTAATATCCCACCCAGTCCAATCCCACTCTCCCCCTCACTCACCGCACCCTTTAATATCCCACCCAGTCTAATCCCACTCTGCACCTCACTCCCCAAACCCTTTAATATCCCACCCAATCTAATCCCAGTCTCCCCCTCACTCCCCACACCCTTTAATATCCCACCCAGTCTCATCCCACTCTCCTCTCACTCCCCACACCCTTTATTATCCCACGCAGTCTGATCCCACTCTCCCCCTCACTAACGCACCCTTTAATATCCAACCCAGTCTAATCCCACTCTCCCCCTCACTCCCCGCACCCTTTAATATCCCACCCAGTCTAATCCCACTTTCCCCCTCACTCCCCACACCCTTTAATATCCCACCCAGTCTAATCCCACTCTCCTCTCACTCCCCACACCCTTTATTATCCCACCCAGTCTAATCCCACTCTCCCCCTCACTAACGCACCCTTTAATATCCCACAGTGTTTAATCCCAATCTCCCCTCACTCCCCACAACCTTTAATATCCCACCCTGTCTCATCCCACCCCCCCTCACTCCCCCAACCCTTTAATATCCCCCCCAGTCTAATCGCAATCTCCCCTCACTCCCCACACCCTTTAATATCCCAGCAGTCTAATCCCACTCTCCCAATCACTCACCACACACTTGAAAATCCCACCCAGTCTAATCCCACTCAGCACCTCACTCCCCACACCCTTTAATATCCCACCCAGTCTAATCCCACTCTCCCCCTCACTCCCCATACCCTTTAATATCCCACCCAGTCTAATCCCACTCTCCTCTCACTCCCCACACCCTTTATTATCCCACCCAGTCTAATCCCACTCTCCCCCTCACTAACGCACCGTTTAATATCCAACCCAGTCTAATCCCACTCTCCCCCTCACTCCCCGCACCCTTTAATATCCCACGCAGTCTAATCCCACTCTCCCCCTCACTCCCCACACCCTTTAATATCCCACCCAGTCTAATCCCACACTTCCCTCACTCCCCGCACCCTTTATTAACCCACCCAGTCTAATCCCACTCTCCCCCTCACTCCCCACACCCTTTAATATCCCACCCTGTCTAATCCCACTCTCCCCTAACTCCCCACACCCTTTAAAATCCCACCCATTCTAATCCCACTCTGCCTCTCACTCCCCGCACCCTTTAATATCCCACCCAGTCTAATCCCACTCTCCCCTCACTCTCCACTCCCTTTAATGTCCCACCCAGTCTAATCCCACTCTCCTCTCACTCCCCACACCCTTTATTATCCCACCCAGTGTAATCCCATTCTCCCCCTCACTAACGCACCCTTTAATATCCAACCCAGTCTAATCCCACTCTCCCCCTCACTCCCCGCACCCTTTAATATCCCACCCAGTCTAATCCCTCTCTCCCCCTCACTCCCCACACCCTTTAATATCCCACCCTGTCTCATCCCCCCCCCCCCCTCACTCACCCAACCCTTTAATATCCCCCCAGTCTAATCGCAATCTCCCCTCACTCCCCACACCCTTTAATATCCCAGTAGTCTAATCCCACTCTCCCAATAACTCACCACACACTTGAAAATCCCAACCAGTCTAATCCCACTCTGCACCTCACTCCCCACACCCTTTAATATCCCACCCAGTCTAATCCCACTCTCCCCCTCACTCCCCACACCCTTTAATATCCCACCCAGTCTAATCCCACTCTCCTCTCACTCCCCACACCCTTTATTATCCCACCCAGTCTAATCCCACTCTCCCCCTCACTAACGCACCCTTTAATATCCAACCCAGTCTAATCCCACACTCCCCCTCACTCCCCTCACCCTTTAATATCCCACCCATACTAATCCCAGTCTCCCCTCACTCCCCACACCCTTTAATATCCCACCCAGTCTAATCCCTCTCTCCCCTCACCCTTTAGTATCCCACCCAGTCTATTACCACTCTCCCCCTCACTTCCCGCACCCTTTAACATCCCACCCAATCTAATCCCACTCTCCTCTCACTCCCCGCACCCTTTAATATCCCACCCAGTCTAATCCCTCTCTCCCCTCACTCCCCGCACCCTTTAATATCCCACCCAGTCTAATCCCTCTCTCCCCTCACTCCCCACACCCTTTATTATCCCACCCAGTCTAATCCCATTCTCCCCCTCACTAACGGACCCTTTAATATCCCACCCAGTCTAATCCCACTCTCCCCTCACTCCCCGCACCCTTTAATATCCCACCATGTCTACTCCCATACTTCCCTCACTCCCCGCAACCTTTAATATCCCACCCAGTCTAATCCCACTCTCCCCTCACTCCCCGCACCCTTTAATATCCCACCCAGTCTAATCCCACTCTCCCCTCACTCCCCACACCCTTTATTATCACAACCAATCCATTCCCACTCTCCCCCTCACTCCCCACACCCTTTAATATCACACCCAGTCTAATCCCACTGTCCCCTCACTCTCCACACCCTTTAATATCCCACCCAGTCTAATCCCGCTCTCCCCTCACTCCCCACACCCTTTAATATCACACCCAGTCTAATCCCACTCCCCCTCACTCTCCAAACCCTTTAATATCCCACCCAGTCTAATCCCGCTCTCCCCTCACTCCCCGCACCCTTTAATATCACACCCAGTCTAATCCCACTCTCCCCTCACTCTCCACACCCTTTAATATCCCACCCAGTCTAATCCCACTCTCCCCCTCACTCCCCACACCCTTTAATATCCCACCCAGTCTAATCCCACTCTCCCCTCACCCTTTAATATCCCACCCAATCTAATCCCAGTCTCCCCTCACCCTTTAACATCCCACCCAATCTAATCCCACTCTCCCCCTCACTTCCCGCACCCTTTAAAATCCCACCCAGTTTAATCCCACTGTCCCCCTCACTCCCTGCACCCTTTAATATCCCACCCAGTCTAATCCCACTCTCCCCTCACTCCCAGCATCGTTTAATATCCTACCGAGTCTAATCCCACTGTCCCCTCACTCCCCGCACCCTTTAATATCCCACCCAGTCTCATCCCACCCACCCCCCCTCACTCCCCCAACCCTTTAATATCCCCCCCAGTCTAATCACAATCTCCCCTCACTCCCCACACCCATTAACATCCCAGCAGTCTAATCCCACTCTCCCAATCACTCACCAAACACTTGAAAATCCCACCCACTCTAATACCACTCTGCACCTCACTCCCCACACCCTTTAATATCCCACCCAATCTAATCCCACTCTCCCCCTCACTCCCCACACCCTTTAATATCCCACCCATACTAATCCCACTCTCCTCTCACTCCCCACACCCTTTATTATCCCACCCAGTCTGATCCCACTCTCCCCCTCACTAACGCACCCTTTAATATCCAACCCAGTCTAATCCCACTCTCCCCCTCACTCCCCGCACCCTTTAATGTCCCACCCAGTCTAATCCCACTCTCCCCCTCACTCCCCACACCCTTTAATATCCCACCCTGTCTAATCCCACTCTTCCCTCACTCCCCGCACCCTTTATTAACCCACCCATTCTAATCCCACTCTCCCCCTCACTCCTCACACCCTTTAATATCCCACCCAGTCTAATCCCACTCTCCCCCTCACTCCCCACACCCTTTAATATCCCACCCTGTCTAATCCCACTCTTCCCTCACTCCCCACACCCTTTAAAATCCCACCCAGTCTAATACCACTCTCCCCCTCACTCCGCACACCCTTTAATATACCACCCAGTCTAATCCAACTCTGCCTCTCACTCCCTGCACCCTTTAATATCCCACCCAGTCTAATCCCACTCTCCCCTCACTCTCCACACCCTTTAATATCCCTCCCAGTCTAATCCCACTCTCCCCCTCACTCCCCACACCCTTTCATATCCCACCCAGTCTAATCCCACTCTCCCCTCACCCTTTAATATCCCACCCAGTCTAATCCCAGTCTCCCCTCACTCCCCACACCCTTTAATATCCCACCCAGTCTAATACCACTCTCCCCCTCACTCGCTGCACCCTTTAACATCCCACCCAGTCTAATCCCACTGTCCCCCTCACTCCCTGCACCCTTTAATATCTCACCCAGTCTAATCCCTCTCTCCCCTCACTCCCCACACCCTTTAATATCCCACCCAGTCTAATCCCACTCTCCCCTCACTCCCCGCACCCTTTAATATCCCACCCAGTCTAATCCCTCTCTCCCCTCACTCCCCACACCCTTTAATATCCCACCCAGTCTAATCCCTCTCTCCCCTCACTCCCCGCACCCTTCAATATCCCACCCAGTCTAATCCCACTCTCCCCTCACTCTCCACACCCTTTAATATCCCACCCAGTCTAATCCCACTCTCCCCCTCACTCCCCACACCCTTTAATATCCCACCCAGTCTAATCCCACTCTCCCCTCACGCTTTAATATCCCACCCAGTCTAATCCCAGTCTCCCCTCACTCCCCGCACCCTTTAACATCCCACCCAATCTAATCCCACTCTCCAACTCACTATTCACACCCTTTAATATCGCACCCAGTCTATTCTCTCTCTCCCCTACCCTTTAATATCCCACCCAGTCTAATACCACTCTCCCCCTCACTTCCCACACCCTTTAACATCCCACACAATCTAATCCCACTGTCCCCCTCACTCCCTGCACCCTTTGATATCTCACCCAGTCTAATCCCTCTCTCCCCTCACTCCCCACACCCTTTAATATCCCACCCAGTCTAATCCCAGTCTCCCCTCACTCCCCGCACCCTTTAATATGCCACCCAGTCTAATCCCTCTCTCCCCTCACTCCCCACACCCTTTAATATCCCACCAGTCTAAACCCACTCTCCCCATACTCCATGCACCCTTTAATATCCCACCCAGTCTAATCCCAATCTCCCCCTCACTAACGCGCCCTTTAATATCCAACCCAGTCTAATCCCACTCTCCTCCTCACTCCCCACACCCTTTAATATCCCACCCAGTCTAATCCCACTCTCCCCTCACCCTTTAATATCCCACCCAGTCTAATCCCAGTCTCCCCTCACTGCCCGCACCCTTTAACATCTCACCCAATCTAATCCCACTCTCCCCCTCACTCCCCACACCCTTTAATATCCCACCCAGTCTAATACCACTCTCCCCCTCACTTCCCGCACCCTTTAACATCCCACCCAATCTAATACCACTGTCCCCCTCACTCCCTGCACCCTAAAATATCCCACCCAGTCTAATCCCTCTCTCCCCTCACTCCCCGCACCCTTTAATATCCCACCCAGTCTAATCCCTCTCTCCCCCTCACTCCCCGCACCCTTTAATATCCCACCCAGTCTAATCCCACTCTCCCCCTCACTCCCCACACCCTTTAATATCCCACCCAGTCTAATCCCACACTTCCCTCACTCCCCGCACCATTTATTAACCCACCCAGTCTAATCCCACACTTCCCTCACTCCCCGCACCATTTATTAACCCACACAGTCTAATCCCACTCTCCCAATCACTCACCACACACTTGAAAATCCCACCCAGTCTAATCCCACTCTGCACCTCACTCCCCACACCCTTTAATATCCCACCCAGTCTAATCCCACTCTCCCCCTCACTCCCCACACCCTTTAATATCCCACCCAGTCTAATCCCACACTTCCCTCACTCCCCGCACCCTTTATTAACCCACACAGTCTAATCCCACTCTCCCAATCACTCACCACACACTTGAAAATCCCACCCAGTCTAATCCCACTCTCCCCCTCACTCCCCACACCCTTTAATATCCCACCCAGTCTAATCCCACTCTCCTCTCACTCCCCACACCCTTTATTATCCCACCCAGTCTAATCCCACTCTCCCCCTCACTAACGCACCCTTTAATATCTCACAGTGTCTAATCCCAATCTCCCCTCACTCCCCACAACCTTTAATATCCCACCCTGTCTCATCCCACCACCCCCTCACTCCCCCAACCCTTTAATATCCCCCCCAGTCTAATCCCACTCTCCCCCTCACTCCCCATACCCTTTAATATCCCACCCAGTCTAATCCCACTCTCCTCTCACTCCCCACACCCTTTATTATCCCACCCAGTCTAATCCCACTCTCCCCCTCACTAACGCACCCTTTAATATCCAACCCAGTCTAATCCCACTCTCCCCCTCACTCCCCGCACCCTTTAATATCCCACCCAGTCTAATCCCACTCTCCCCCTCACTCCCCACACCCTTTAATATCCCACCCAGTCTAATCCCACACTTCCCTCACTCCCCGCACCCTTTATTAACCCACCCAGTCTAATCCCACTCTCCCCTAACTCCCCACACCCTTTAAAATCCCACCCATTCTAATCCCACTCTGCCTCTCACTCCCCGCACCCTTTAATATCCCACCCAGTCTAATCCCACTCTCCCCTAACTCTCCACTCCCTTTAATATCCCACCCAGTCTAATCCCACTCTCCTCTCACTCCCCACACCCTTTATTATCCCACCCAGTGTAATCCCACTCTCCCCCTCACTAACGCACCCTTTAATATCCAACCCAGTCTAATCCCACTCTCCCCCTCACTCCCCGCACCCTTTAATATCCCACCCAGTCTAATCCCTCTCTCCCCCTCACTCCCCACACGCTTTAATATCCCACCCTGTCTCATCCCACCCCCCCCCTCACTCACCCAACCCTTTAATATCCCCCCCAGTCTAATCGCAATCTCCCCTCACTCCCCACACCCTTTAATATCCCAGCAGTCTAATCCCACTCTCCCAATCACTACCACACACTTGAAAATCGCACCCAGTCTAATCCATCTCTGCACCTCACTCCCCACAACCTTTAATATCCCACCCAGTCTAATCCCACTCTCCCCCTCACTCCCCACACCCTTTAATATCCCACCCAGTCTAATCCCACTCTCCTCTCACTCCCCACACCCTTTATTATCCCACCCAGTCTAATCCCACTCTCCCCCTCACTAACGCACCCTTTAATATCCAACCCAGTCTAATCCCACTCTCCCCCTCACTCCCCTCACCCTTTAATATCCCACCCATACTAATCCCAGTCTCCCCTCACTCCCCACACCCTTTAATATCCCACCCAGTCTAATCCCTCTCTCCCCTCACCCTTTAGTATCCCACCCAGTCTAATCCCACTCTCCCCCTCACTCCCCACACCCTTTATTATCCCACCCAGTCTAATCCCATTCTCCCCCTCACTAACGGACCCTTTAATATCCCACCCAGTCTAATCCCACTCTCCCCTCACTCCCCGCACCCTTTAATATCCCACCATGTCTACTCCCATACTTCCCTCACTCCCCGCACCCTTTAATATCCCACCCAGTCTAATCCCACTCTCCCCTCACTCCCCGCACCCTTTAATATCCCACCCAGTCTAATCCCACTCTCCACTCACTCCCCACACCCTTTATTATCCCAACCTATCTAATCCCACTCTCTCCTCACTCCCCGCACCCTTTAATATCCCACGCAGTCTAATCCCACTCTCCCCTCACTCCCCACACCCTTTAATATCCCACCCAGTCTAATCCCACTCTCCCCTCACTCCCCGCACCCTTTAATATCCCACCCAGTCTAATCCCACTCTCCCCCTCACTCCCCACGCCCTTTAATATCCCACCCAGTCTAATCCCACTCTCCCCTCACCCTTTAATATCCCACCCAGTCTAATCCCAGTCTCCCCTCACTCCCCTCACCCTTTAACATCCCACCCAATCTAATCCCACTCTCCCCCTCACTCCCCACACCCTTTAATATCTCATCCCAGTCTAATCCCTCTCTCCCCTCACCCTTTAATATCTCAACCAGTCTAATCCCTCTCTCCCCTCACTCCCCACACCCTTTAATATCCCACCCAGTCTAATCCCAGTCTACCCTCACTCCCCCAACCCTTTAATATCCCCCCCAGTCTAATCGCAATCTCCCCTCACTCCCCACATCCTTTAATATCCCAGCAGTCTAATCCCACTCTCCCAATCACTCACCACACACTTGAAAATCCCACCCAGTCTAATCCCACTCTGCACCTCACTCCCCACACCCTTTAATATCCCACCCAGTCTAATCCCACTCTCCCCCTCACTCCCCATACCCTTTAATATCCCACCCAGTCTAATCCCACACTTCCCTCACTCCCCGCACCCTTTATTAACCCACCCTGTCTAATCCCACTCTCCCCCTCACTCCCCACACCATTTAATATCCCACCCTGTCTAATCCCACTCTCCCCTAACTCCCCACACCCTTTAAAATCCCACCCATTCTAATCCCACTCTGCCTCTCACTCCCCGCACCCTTTAATATCCCACCCAGTCTATTCCCACTCTCCCCTCACTCTCCACTCCCTTTAATATCCCACCCAGTCTATTCCCACTCTCCCCTCACTCTCCACTCCCTTTAATATCCCACCCAGTCTAATCCCACTCTCCCACTCACTCCCCACACCCTTTATTATCCCACCCAGTCTAATCCCACTCTCCCCCTCACTAACGCACCCTTTAATATCCAACCCAGTCTAATCCCACTCTCCCCCTCACTCCCCGCACCCTTTAATATCCCACCCAGTCTAATCCCTCTCACCCCCTCACTCCCCACACCCTTTAATATCCCACCCTGTCTCATCCCACCCCCCCCTCACTCACCCAACCCTTTAATATCCCCCCCAGTCTAATCGCAATCTCCCCTCACTCCCCACACCCTTTAATATCCCAGCAGTCTAATCCCACTCTCCCAATCACTCACCACACACTTGAAAATCCCACCCAGTCTAATCCCACTCTGCACCTCACTCCCCGCACCCTTTAATATCCCACCCAGTCTAATCCCACTCTCCCCCTCACTCCCCACACCCTTTAATATCCCACCCAGTCTAATCCCACTCTCCTCTCACTCCCCACACCCTTTATTATCCCACCCAGTCTAATCCCACTCTCCCCCTCACTAACGCACCGTTTAATATCCAACCCAGTCTAATCCCACTCTCCCCCTCACTCCCCGCACCCTTTAATATCCCACGCAGTCTAATCCCACTCTCCCCCTCACTCCCCACACCCTTTAATATCCCACCCAGTCTAATCCCACACTTCCCTCACTCCCCGCACCCTTTATTAACCCACCCAGTCTAATCCCACTCTCCCCCTCACTCCCCACACCCTTTAATATCCCACCCTGTCTAATCCCACTCTCCCCTAACTCCCCACACCCTTTAAAATCCCACCCATTCTAATCCCACTCTGCCTCTCACTCCCCGCACCCTTTAATATCCCACCCAGTCTAATCCCACTCTCCCCTCACTCTCCACTCCCTTTAATATCCCACCCAGTCTAATCCCACTCTCCTCTCACTCCCCACACCCTTTATTATCCCACCCAGTGTAATCCCATTCTCCCCCTCACTAACGCACCCTTTAATATCCAACCCAGTCTAATCCCACTCTCCCCCTCACTCCCCACACCCTTTATTATCCCACCCAGTCTAATCCCACTCTCCCCCTCACTAACGCACCCTTTAATATCCAACCCAGTCTAATCCCACACTCCCCCTCACTCCCCTCACCCTTTAATATCCCACCCATACTAATCCCAGTCTCCCCTCACTCCCCACACCCTTTAATATCCCACCCAGTCTAATCCCTCTCTCCCCTCACCCTTTAGTATCCCACCCAGTCTATTACCACTCTCCCCCTCACTTCCCGCACCCTTTAACATCCCACCCAATCTAATCCCACTCTCCTCTCACTCCCCGCACCCTTTAATATCCCACCCAGTCTAATCCCTCTCTCCCCTCACTCCCCGCACCCTTTAATATCCCACCCAGTCTAATCCCTCTCTCCCCTCACTCCCCACACCCTTTATTATCCCACCCAGTCTAATCCCATTCTCCCCCTCACTAACGGACCCTTTAATATCCCACCCAGTCTAATCCCACTCTCCCCTCACTCCCCGCACCCTTTAATATCCCACCATGTCTACTCCCATACTTCCCTCACTCCCCGCAACCTTTAATATCCCACCCAGTCTAATCCCACTCTCCCCTCACTCCCCGCACCCTTTAATATCCCACCCAGTCTAATCCCACTCTCCCCTCACTCCCCACACCCTTTATTATCACAACCAATCCATTCCCACTCTCCCCCTCACTCCCCACACCCTTTAATATCACACCCAGTCTAATCCCACTGTCCCCTCACTCTCCACACCCTTTAATATCCCACCCAGTCTAATCCCGCTCTCCCCTCACTCCCCACACCCTTTAATATCACACCCAGTCTAATCCCACTCCCCCTCACTCTCCACACCCTTTAATATCCCACCCAGTCTAATCCCGCTCTCCCCTCACTCCCCGCACCCTTTAATATCACACCCAGTCTAATCCCACTCTCCCCTCACTCTCCACACCCTTTAATATCCCACCCAGTCTAATCCCACTCTCCCCCTCACTCCCCACACCCTTTAATATCCCACCCAGTCTAATCCCACTCTCCCCTCACCCTTTAATATCCCACCCAATCTAATCCCAGTCTCCCCTCACCCTTTAACATCCCACCCAATCTAATCCCACTCTCCCCCTCACTTCCCGCACCCTTTAAAATCCCACCCAGTTTAATCCCACTGTCCCCCTCACTCCCTGCACCCTTTAATATCCCACCCAGTCTAATCCCACTCTCCCCTCACTCCCAGCATCGTTTAATATCCTACCGAGTCTAATCCCACTGTCCCCTCACTCCCCGCACCCTTTAATATCCCACCCAGTCTCATCCCACCCACCCCCCCTCACTCCCCCAACCCTTTAATATCCCCCCCAGTCTAATCACAATCTCCCCTCACTCCCCACACCCATTAACATCCCAGCAGTCTAATCCCACTCTCCCAATCACTCACCAAACACTTGAAAATCCCACCCACTCTAATACCACTCTGCACCTCACTCCCCACACCCTTTAATATCCCACCCAATCTAATCCCACTCTCCCCCTCACTCCCCACACCCTTTAATATCCCACCCATACTAATCCCACTCTCCTCTCACTCCCCACACCCTTTATTATCCCACCCAGTCTGATCCCACTCTCCCCCTCACTAACGCACCCTTTAATATCCAACCCAGTCTAATCCCACTCTCCCCCTCACTCCCCGCACCCTTTAATGTCCCACCCAGTCTAATCCCACTCTCCCCCTCACTCCCCACACCCTTTAATATCCCACCCTGTCTAATCCCACTCTTCCCTCACTCCCCGCACCCTTTATTAACCCACCCATTCTAATCCCACTCTCCCCCTCACTCCTCACACCCTTTAATATCCCACCCAGTCTAATCCCACTCTCACCCTCACTCCCCACACCCTTTAATATCCCACCCTGTCTAATCCCACTCTTCCCTCACTCCCCACACCCTTTAAAATCCCACCCAGTCTAATACCACTCTCCCCCTCACTCCGCACACCCTTTAATATACCACCCAGTCTAATCCAACTCTGCCTCTCACTCCCTGCACCCTTTAATATCCCACCCAGTCTAATCCCACTCTCCCCTCACTCTCCACACCCTTTAATATCCCACCCAGTCTAATCCCACTCTCCCCCTCACTCCCCACACCCTTTCATATCCCACCCAGTCTAATCCCACTCTCCCCTCACCCTTTAATATCCCACCCAGTCTAATCCCAGTCTCCCCTCACTCCCCACACCCTTTAATATCCCACCCAGTCTAATACCACTCTCCCCCTCACTCGCTGCACCCTTTAACATCCCACCCAGTCTAATCCCACTGTCCCCCTCACTCCCTGCACCCTTTAATATCTCACCCAGTCTAATCCCTCTCTCCCCTCACTCCCCACACCCTTTAATATCCCACCCAGTCTAATCCCACTCTCCCCTCACTCCCCGCACCCTTTAATATCCCACCCAGTCTAATCCCTCTCTCCCCTCACTCCCCACACCCTTTAATATCCCACCCAGTCTAATCCCTCTCTCCCCTCACTCCCCGCACCCTTCAATATCCCACCCAGTCTAATCCCACTCTCCCCTCACTCTCCACACCCTTTAATATCCCACCCAGTCTAATCCCACTCTCCCCCTCACTCCCCACACCCTTTAATATCCCACCCAGTCTAATCCCACTCTCCCCTCACCCTTTAATATCCCACCCAGTCTAATCCCAGTCTCCCCTCACTCCCCGCACCCTTTAACATCCCACCCAATCTAATCCCACTCTCCAACTCACTATTCACACCCTTTAATATCGCACCCAGTCTAATCTCTCTCTCCCCTACCCTTTAATATCCCACCCAGTCTAATACCACTCTCCCCCTCACTTCCCACACCCTTTAACATCCCACACAATCTAATCCCACTGTCCCCCTCACTCCCTGCACCCTTTAATATCTCACCCAGTCTAATCCCTCTCTCCCCTCACTCCCCACACCCTTTAATATCCCACCCAGTCTAATCCCAGTCTCCCCTCACTCCCCGCACCCTTTAATATGCCACCCAGTCTAATCCCTCTCTCCCCTCACTCCCCACACCCTTTAATATCCCACCCAGTCTAATCACTCTCTCCCCTCACTCCCCACACCCTTTAATATCCCACCAGTCTAAACCCACTCTCCCCATACTCCATGCACCCTTTAATATCCCACCCAGTCTAATCCCAATCTCCCCCTCACTAACGCGCCCTTTAATATCCAACCCAGTCTAATCCCACTCTCCTCCTCACTCCCCACACCCTTTAATATCCCACCCAGTCTAATCCCACTCTCCCCTCACCCTTTAATATCCCACCCAGTCTAATCCCAGTCTCCCCTCACTGCCCGCACCCTTTAACATCCCACCCAATCTAATCCCACTCTCCCCCTCACTCCCCACACCCTTTAATATCCCACCCAGTCTAATACCACTCTCCCCCTCACTTCCCGCACCCTTTAACATCCCACCCAATCTAATACCACTGTCCCCCTCACTCCCTGCACCCTAAAATATCCCACCCAGTCTAATCCCTCTCTCCCCTCACTCCCCGCACCCTTTAATATCCCACCCAGTCTAATCCCTCTCTCCCCCTCACTCCCCGCACCCTTTAATATCCCACCCAGTCTAATCCCACTCTCCCCCTCACTCCCCACACCCTTTAATATCCCACCCAGTCTAATCCCACACTTCCCTCACTCCCCGCACCATTTATTAACCCACCCAGTCTAATCCCACACTTCCCTCACTCCCCGCACCATTTATTAACCCACACAGTCTAATCCCACTCTCCCAATCACTCACCACACACTTGAAAATCCCACCCAGTCTAATCCCACTCTGCACCTCACTCCCCACACCCTTTAATATCCCACCCAGTCTAATCCCACTCTCCCCCTCACTCCCCACACCCTTTAATATCCCACCCAGTCTAATCCCACACTTCCCTCACTCCCCGCACCCTTTATTAACCCACACAGTCTAATCCCACTCTCCCAATCACTCACCACACACTTGAAAATCCGACCCAGTCTAATCCCACTCTCCCCCTCACTCCCCACACCCTTTAATATCCCACCCAGTCTAATCCCACTCTCCTCTCACTCCCCACACCCTTTATTATCCCACCCAGTCTAATCCCACTCTCCCCCTCACTAACGCACCCTTTAATATCTCACAGTGTCTAATCCCAATCTCCCCTCACTCCCCACAACCTTTAATATCCCACCCTGTCTCATCCCACCCCCCCTCACTCCCCCAACCCTTTAATATCCCCCCCAGTCTAATCCCACTCTCCCCCTCACTCCCCATACCCTTTAATATCCCACTCAGTCTAATCCCACTCTCCTCTCACTCCCCACACCCTTTATTATCCCACCCAGTCTAATCCCACTCTCCCCCTCACTAACGCACCCTTTAATATCCAACCCAGTCTAATCCCACTCTCCCCCTCACTCCCCGCACCCTTTAATATCCCACCCAGTCTAATCCCACTCTCCCCCTCAATCCCCACACCCTTTAATATCCCACCCAGTCTAATTCCACACTTCCCTCAGTCCCCGCACCCTTTATTAACCCACCCAGTCTAATTCCACTCTCCCCTAACTCCCCACACCCTTTAAAATCCCACCCATTCTAATCCCACTCTGCCTCTCACTCCCCGCACACTTTAATATCCCACCCAGTCTAATCCCACTCTCCCCTCACTCTCCACTCCCTTTAATATCCCACCCAGTCTAATCCCACTCTCCTCTCACTCCCCACACCCTTTATTATCCCACCCAGTGTAATCCCACTCTCCCCCTCACTAACGCACCCTTTAATATCCAACCCAGTCTAATCCCACTCTCCCCCTCACTCCCCGCACCCTTTAATATCCCACCCAGTCTAATCCCTCTCTCCCCCTCACTCCCCACACGCTTTAATATCCCACCCTGTCTCATCCCACCCCCCCCCTCACTCACCCAACCCTTTAATATCCCCCCCAGTCTAATCGCAATCTCCCCTCACTCCCCACACCCTTTAATATCCCAGCAGTCTAATCCCACTCTCCCAATCACTACCACACACTTGAAAATCGCACCCAGTCTAATCCATCTCTGCACCTCACTCCCCACAACCTTTAATATCCCACCCAGTCTAATCCCACTCTCCCCCTCACTCCCCACACCCTTTAATATCCCACCCAGTCTAATCCCACTCTCCTCTCACTCCCCACACCCTTTATTATCCCACCCAGTCTAATCCCACTCTCCCCCTCACTAACGCACCCTTTAATATCCAACCCAGTCTAATCCCACTCTCCCCCTCACTCCCCTCACCCTTTAATATCCCACCCATACTAATCCCAGTCTCCCCTCACTCCCCACACCCTTTAATATCCCACCCAGTCTAATCCCTCTCTCCCCTCACCCTTTAGTATCCCACCCAGTCTAATCCCACTCTCCCCCTCACTCCCCACACCCTTTATTATCCCACCCAGTCTAATCCCATTCTCCCCCTCACTAACGGACCCTTTAATATCCCACCCAGTCTAATCCCACTCTCCCCTCACTCCCCGCACCCTTTAATATCCCACCATGTCTACTCCCATACTTCCCTCACTCCCCGCACCCTTTAATATCCCACCCAGTCTAATCCCACTCTCCCCTCACTCCCCGCACCCTTTAATATCCCACCCAGTCTAATCCCACTCTCCACTCACTCCCCACACCCTTTATTATCCCAACCTATCTAATCCCACTCTCTCCTCACTCCCCGCACCCTTTAATATCCCACGCAGTCTAATCCCACTCTCCCCTCACTCCCCACACCCTTTAATATCCCACCCAGTCTAATCCCACTCTCCCCTCACTCCCCGCACCCTTTAATATCCCACCCAGTCTAATCCCACTCTCCCCCTCACTCCCCACGCCCTTTAATATCCCACCCAGTCTAATCCCACTCTCCCCTCACCTTTAATATCCCACCCAGTCTAATCCCAGTCTCCCCTCACTCCCCTCACCCTTTAACATCCCACCCAATCTAATCCCACTCTCCCCCTCACTCCCCACACCCTTTAATATCTCATCCCAGTCTAATCCCTCTCTCCCCTCACCCTTTAATATCTCACCCAGTCTAATCCCTCTCTCCCCTCACTCCCCACACCCTTTAATATCCCACCCAGTCTAATCCCAGTCTCCCCTCACTCCCCCAACCCTTTAATATCCCCCCCAGTCTAATCGCAATCTCCCCTCACTCCCCACATCCTTTAATATCCCAGCAGACTAATCCCACTCTCCCAATCACTCACCACACACTTGAAAATCCCACCCAGTCTAATCCCACTCTGCACCTCACTCCCCACACCCTTTAATATCCCACCCAGTCTAATCCCACTCTCCCCCTCACTCCCCATACCCTTTAATATCCCACCCAGTCTAATCCCACACTTCCCTCACTCCCCGCACCCTTTATTAACCCACCCTGTCTAATCCCACTCTCCCCCTCACTCCCCACACCATTTAATATCCCACCCTGTCTAATCCCACTCTCCCCTAACTCCCCACACCCTTTAAAATCCCACCCATTCTAATCCCACTCTGCCTCTCACTCCCCGCACCCTTTAATATCCCACCCAGTCTATTCCCACTCTCCCCTCACTCTCCACTCCCTTTAATATCCCACCCAGTCTATTCCCACTCTCCCCTCATTCTCCACTCCCTTTAATATCCCACCCAGTCTAATCCCACTCTCCCACTCACTCCCCACACCCTTTATTATCCCACCCAGTCTAATCCCACTCTCCCCCTCACTAACGCACCCTTTAATATCCAACCCAGTCTAATCCCACTCTCCCCCTCACTCCCCGCACCCTTTAATATCCCACCCAGTCTAATCCCTCTCACCCCCTCACTCCCCACACCCTTTAATATCCCACCCTGTCTCATCCCACCCCCCCCTCACTCACCCAACCCTTTAATATCCCCCCCAGTCTAATCGCAATCTCCCCTCACTCCCCACACCCTTTAATATCCCAGCAGTCTAATCCCACTCTCCCAATCACTCACCACACACTTGAAAATCCCACCCAGTCTAATCCCACTCTGCACCTCACTCCCTGCACCCTTTAATATCCCACCCAGTCTAATCCCACTCTCCCCCTCACTCCCCACACCCTTTAATATCCCACCCAGTCTAATCCCACTCTCCTCTCACTCCCCACACCCTTTATTATCCCACCCAGTCTAATCCCACTCTCCCCCTCACTAACGCACCGTTTAATATCCAACCCAGTCTAATCCCACTCTCCCCCTCACTCCCCGCACCCTTTAATATCCCACGCAGTCTAATCCCACTCTCCCCCTCACTCCCCACACCCTTTAATATCCCACCCAGTCTAATCCCACACTTCCCTCACTCCCCGCACCCTTTATTAACCCACCCAGTCTAATCCCACTCTCCCTCTCACTCCCCACACCCTTTAATATCCCACCCTGTCTAATCCCACTCTCCCCTAACTCCCCACACCCTTTAAAATCCCACCCATTCTAATCCCACTCTGCCTCTCACTCCCCGCACCCTTTAATATCCCACCCAGTCTAATCCCACTCTCCCCTCACTCTCCACTCCCTTTAATATCCCACCCAGTCTAATCCCACTCTCCTCTCACTCCCCACACCCTTTATTATCCCACCCAGTGTAATCCCATTCTCCCCCTCACTAACGCACCCTTTAATATCCAACCCAGTCTAATCCCACTCTCCCCCTCACTCCCCGCACCCTTTAATATCCCACCCAGTCTAATCCCTCTCTCCCCCTCACTCCCCACACCCTTTAATATCCCACCCTGTCTCATCCCACCCCCCCCCCTCACTCACCCAACCCTTTAATATCCCCCCAGTCTAATCGCAATCTCCCCTCACTCCCCACACCCTTTAATATCCCAGTAGTCTAATCCCACTCTCCCAATAACTCACCACACACTTGAAAATCCCACCCAGTCTAATCCCACTCTGCACCTCACTCCCCACACCCTTTAATATCCCACCCAGTCTAATCCCACTCTCCCCCTCACTCCCCACACCCTTTAATATCCCACCCAGTCTTATCCCACTCTCCTCTCACTCCCCACATCCTTTATTATCCCACCCAGTCTAATCCCACTCTCCCCCTCACTAACGCACCCTTTAATATCCAACCCAGTCTAATCCCACACTCCCCCTCACTCCCCTCACCCTTTAATATCCCACCCATACTAATCCCAGTCTCCCCTCACTCCCCACACCCTTTAATATCCCACCCAGTCTAATCCCTCTCTCCCCTCACCCTTTAGTATCCCACCCAGTCTATTACCACTCTCCCCCTCACTTCCCGCACCCTTTAACATCCCACCCAATCTAATCCCACTCTCCTCTCACTCCCCACACCCTTTATTATCCCACCCAGTCTAATCCCATTCTCCCCCTCACTAACGGACCCTTTAATATCCCACCCAGTCTAATCCAACTCTCCCCTCACTCCCCGCACCCTTTAATATCCCACCATGTCTACTCCCATACTTCCCTCACTCCCCGCAATCTTTAATATCCCACCCAGTCTAATCCCACTCTCCCCTCACTCCCCGCACCCTTTAATATCCCACCCAGTCTAATCCCACTCTCCCCTCACTCCCCACACCCTTTATTATCCCAACCAATCCATTCCCACTCTCCCCCTCACTCCCCACACCCTTTAATATCACACCCAGTTTAATCCCACTGTCCCCTCACTCTCCACACCCTTTAATATCCCACCCAGTCTAATCCCGCTCTCCCCTCACTCCCCACACCCTTTAATATCACACCCAGTCTAATCCCACTCCCCCTCACTCTCCACACCCTTTAATATCCCACCCAGTCTAATCCCGCTCTCCCCTCACTCCCCGCACCCTTTAATATCACACCCAGTCTAATCCCACTCTCCCCTCACTCTCCACACCCTTTAATATCCCACCCAGTCTAATCCCACTCTCCCCCTCACTCCCCACACCCTTTAATATCCCACCCAGTCTAATCCCACTCTCCCCCTCACTTCCCGCACCCTTTAAAATCCCACCCAGTTTAATCCCACTGTCCCCCTCACTCCCTGCACCCTTTAATATCCCACCCAGTCTAATCCCACTCTCCCCTCACTCCCAGCATCGTTTAATATCCTACCGAGTCTAATCCCACTGTCCCCTCACTCCCCGCACCCTTTAATATCCCACCCAGTCTCATCCCACCCACCCCCCTCACTCCCCCAACCCTTTAATATCCCCCCCAGTCTAATCACAATCTCCCCTCACTCCCCACACCCATTAACATCCCAGCAGTCTAATCCCACTCTCCCAATCACTCACCAAACACTTGAAAATCCCACCCACTCTAATACCACTCTGCACCTCACTCCCCACACCCTTTAATATCCCACCCAATCTAATCCCACTCTCCCCCTCACTCCCCTCACCCTTTAATATCCCACCCATACTAATCCCACTCTCCTCTCACTCCCCACACCCTTTATTATCCCACCCAGTCTGATCCCACTCTCCCCCTCACTAACGCACCCTTTAATATCCCACCCAGTCTAATCCCACTCTCCCCCTCACTCCCCGCACCCTTTAATGTCCCACCCAGTCTAATCCCACTCTCCCCCTCACTCCCCACACCCTTTAATATCCCACCCTGTCTAATCCCACTCTTCCCTCACTCCCCGCACCCTTTATTAACCCACCCATTCTAATCCCACTCTCCCCCTCACTCCCCACACCCTTTAATATCCCACCCAGTCTAATCCCACTCTCCCCCTCACTCCCCACACCCTTTAATATCCCACCCTGTCTAATCCCACTCTTCCCTCACTCCCCACACCCTTTAAAATCCAACCCATTCTAATCCCACTCTCCCCTCACTCCGCACACCCTTTAATATACCACCCAGTCTAATCCAACTCTGCCTCTCACTCCCTGCACCCTTTAATATCCCACCCAGTCTAATCCCACTCTCCCCTCACTCTCCACACCCTTTAATATCCCACCCAGTCTAATCCCACTCTCCCCTCACCCTTTAATATCCCACCCAGTCTAATCCAACTCTGCCTCTCACTCCCTGCACCCTTTAATATCCCACCCAGTCTAATCCCACTCTCCCCTCACTCCCCACACCCTTTAATATCCCACCCAGTCTAATACCACTCTCCCCCTCACTCGCTGCACCCTTTAAAATCCCACCCAGTTTAATCCCACTGTCCCCCTCACTCCCTGCACCCTTTAATATCTCACCCAGTCTAATACCTCTCTCCCCTCACTCCCCACACCCTTTAATATCCCACCCAGTCTAATCCCACTCTCCCCTCACTCCCCGCACCCTTTAATATCCCACCCAGTCTAATCCATCTCTCCCCTCACTCCCCACACCCGTTAATATCCCCCCAGTCTAATCCCTCTCTCCCCTCACTCCCCGCACCCTTCAATATCCCACCCAGTCTAATCCCACTCTCCCCTCACTCTCGACACCCTTTAATATCCCACCCAGTCTAATCCCACTCTCCCCCTCACTCCCCACACCCTTTAATATCCCACCCAGTCTAATCCCACTCCCCCCTCACTCCCCACACCCTTTAATATCCCCCCAGTCTAATCCCTCTCTCCCCTCACTCCCCGCACCCTTCAATATCCCACCCAGTCTAATCCCACTCCCCCCTCACTCCCCACACCCTTTAATATCCCACCCAGTCTAATCCCTCTCTCCCCTCACTCCCCACACCCGTTAATATCCCCCAGTCTAATCCCTCTCTCCCCTCACTCCCCGCACCCTTCAATATCCCACCCAGTCTAATCCCACTCTCCCCTCACTCTCCACACCCTTTAATATCCCACCCAGTCTAATCCCACTCTCCCCCTCACTCCCCACACCCTTTAATATCCCACCCAGTCTAATCCCACTCCCCCCACTCTCCCCTCACCCTTTAATATCCCACCCAATCTAATCCCACTCTCCAACTCACTACCCACACCCATTAATATCCCACCCAGTCTAATCCCTCTCTCCCCTCACCCGTTAATATCCCACCCAGTCTAATACCACTCTCCCCCTAACTTCCCGCACCCTTTAACATCCCACCCAATCTAATCCCACTGTCCCCCTCACTCCCTGCACCCTTTAATATCCCACCCACTCTAATCCCTCTCTCCCCTCACTCCCCGCACCCTTTAATATCCCACCCAGTCTAATCCCACTCTCCCCTCACTCCCCACACCCTTTATTATCCCAACCAATCTAATCCCACTCTCCCCCTCACTCCCCACACCCTTTAATATCACACCCAGTCTAATCCCACTGTCCCCTCACTCCCCACACCCTTTAATATCCCACCCAGCCTAATCCCACACTGCCCCTCACTCCCCGCACCCTTTAATATCCCACCCAGTCTAATCCCACTCTCCCCCTCACTCACCGCACCCTTTAATATCCCACCCAGTCTAATCCCACTCTCCCCTCACTCTCCACACCCTTTAATATCCCACCCAGTCTAATCCCACTCTCCCCCTCACTCCCCACACCCTTTAATATCCCACCCAGTCTAATCCCACTCTCCCCTCACCCTTTAATATCCCACCCAGTCTAATCCCAGTCTCCCCTCACTCCCCTCACCCTTTAACATCCCACCCAATCTAATCCCACTCTCCCCCTCACTTCCCGCACCCTTTAACATCCCACCCAGTCTAATCCCACTCTCCCCCTCACTCCCCGCACCCTTTAATATCCCACCCAGTCAAATCCCACTCTCCCCTTACTCCCCACTCCCTTTAATATCCCACACAGTCTAATCCCACTCTCCCCTCACTACCCGCACCCTTTAATATCCCACCCAGTCTAATCCCACTCTCCCCTCACTCCCCGCACCCTTTAATATGCCACCCAGTCTAATCCCTCTCTCCCCTCACTCCCCACACCCTTTAATATCCCACCCAGTCTAATCACTCTCTCCCCACACCCTTTAATATCCCACCAGTCTAAACCCACTCTCCCCATACTCCATGCACCCTTTAATATCCCACCCAGTCTAATCCCAATCTCCCCCTCACTAACGCGCCCTTTAATATCCAACCCAGTCTAATCCCACTCTCCCCCTCACTCCCCACACCCATTAATATCCCACCCAGTCTAATCCCACTCTCCCCTCATCCTTTAATATCCCACCCAGTCTAATCCCAGTCTCCCCTCACTCCCCGCACCCTTTAACATCCCACCCAATCTAATCCCACTCTCCCCCTCACTCCCCA
Source organism: Scyliorhinus torazame (assembly GCF_047496885.1). Taxonomy (NCBI): domain Eukaryota; kingdom Metazoa; phylum Chordata; class Chondrichthyes; order Carcharhiniformes; family Scyliorhinidae; genus Scyliorhinus; species Scyliorhinus torazame. The sequence goes on from NC_092715.1 coordinate 12,549,932, forward strand.
CGCCCTTTAATATCCCACCCAGTCTAATTCCTCTCTCCCCTCATCCTTTAATATCCCACCCAGTCTAATACCACTCTCCCCCTCACTTCCCGCACCCTTTAACATCCCACCCAATCTAATACCACTGTCCCCCTCACTCCCTGCACCCTTTAATATCCCACCCAGTCTAATCCCTCTCTCCCCTCACTCCCCACACCCTTTAATATCCCACCCAGTCTAATCCCACTCTCCCCACACTCCCAGCATTGTTTAATATCCCACCGAGTCTAATCCCACTCTCCCCTCACTCCCCGCACCCTTTAATATCCCACAGAGTCTAATCCCAATCTCCCCTCACTCCCCACACCCTTTAATATCCCACCCAGTCTAATCCCGCTCTCCCCTCACTCCCCAAACCCTTTAATATCACACCCACTCTAATCCCACTCCCCCTCACTCTCCACACCCTTTAATATCCCACCCAGTCTAATCCCGCTCTCCCCTCACTCCCCGCACCCTTTAATATCACACCCAGTCTAATCCCACTCTCCCCTCACTCTCCACACCCTTTAATATCCCACCCAGTCTAATCCCACTCTCCCCCTCACTCCCCACACCCTTTAATATCCCACCCAGTCTAATCCCACTCTCCCCTCACCCTTTAATATCCCACCCAATCTAATCCCAGTCTCCCCTCACCCTTTAACATCCCACCCAATCTAATCCCACTCTCCCCCTCACTTCCCGCACCCTTTAAAATCCCACCCAGTTTAATCCCACTGTCCCCCTCACTCCCTGCACCCTTTAATATCCCACCCAGTCTAATCCCACTCTCCCCTCACTCCCAGCATCGTTTAATATCCTACCGAGTCTAATCCCACTGTCCCCTCACTCCCCGCACCCTTTAATATCCCACCCAGTCTCATCCCACCCACCCCCCCTCACTCCCCCAACCCTTTAATATCCCCCCCAGTCTAATCACAATCTCCCCTCACTCCCCACACCCATTAACATCCCAGCAGTCTAATCCCACTCTCCCAATCACTCACCAAACACTTGAAAATCCCACCCACTCTAATACCACTCTGCACCTCACTCCCCACACCCTTTAATATCCCACCCAATCTAATCCCACTCTCCCCCTCACTCCCCACACCCTTTAATATCCCACCCATACTAATCCCACTCTCCTCTCACTCCCCACACCCTTTATTATCCCACCCAGTCTGATCCCACTCTCCCCCTCACTAACGCACCCTTTAATATCCAACCCAGTCTAATCCCACTCTCCCCCTCACTCCCCGCACCCTTTAATGTCCCACCCAGTCTAATCCCACTCTCCCCCTCACTCCCCACACCCTTTAATATCCCACCCTGTCTAATCCCACTCTTCCCTCACTCCCCGCACCCTTTATTAACCCACCCATTCTAATCCCACTCTCCCCCTCACTCCTCACACCCTTTAATATCCCACCCAGTCTAATCCCACTCTCCCCCTCACTCCCCACACCCTTTAATATCCCACCCTGTCTAATCCCACTCTTCCCTCACTCCCCACACCCTTTAAAATCCCACCCAGTCTAATACCACTCTCCCCCTCACTCCGCACACCCTTTAATATACCACCCAGTCTAATCCAACTCTGCCTCTCACTCCCTGCACCCTTTAATATCCCACCCAGTCTAATCCCACTCTCCCCTCACTCTCCACACCCTTTAATATCCCACCCAGTCTAATCCCACTCTCCCCCTCACTCCCCACACCCTTTCATATCCCACCCAGTCTAATCCCACTCTCCCCTCACCCTTTAATATCCCACCCAGTCTAATCCCAGTCTCCCCTCACTCCCCACACCCTTTAATATCCCACCCAGTCTAATACCACTCTCCCCCTCACTCGCTGCACCCTTTAACATCCCACCCAGTCTAATCCCACTGTCCCCCTCACTCCCTGCACCCTTTAATATCTCACCCAGTCTAATCCCTCTCTCCCCTCACTCCCCACACCCTTTAATATCCCACCCAGTCTAATCCCACTCTCCCCTCACTCCCCGCACCCTTTAATATCCCACCCAGTCTAATCCCTCTCTCCCCTCACTCCCCACACCCTTTAATATCCCACCCAGTCTAATCCCTCTCTCCCCTCACTCCCCGCACCCTTCAATATCCCACCCAGTCTAATCCCACTCTCCCCTCACTCTCCACACCCTTTAATATCCCACCCAGTCTAATCCCACTCTCCCCCTCACTCCCCACACCCTTTAATATCCCACCCAGTCTAATCCCACTCTCCCCTCACCCTTTAATATCCCACCCAGTCTAATCCCAGTCTCCCCTCACTCCCCGCACCCTTTAACATCCCACCCAATCTAATCCCACTCTCCAACTCACTATTCACACCCTTTAATATCGCACCCAGTCTAATCTCTCTCTCCCCTACCCTTTAATATCCCACCCAGTCTAATACCACTCTCCCCCTCACTTCCCACACCCTTTAACATCCCACACAATCTAATCCCACTGTCCCCCTCACTCCCTGCACCCTTTGATATCTCACCCAGTCTAATCCCTCTCTCCCCTCACTCCCCACACCCTTTAATATCCCACCCAGTCTAATCCCAGTCTCCCCTCACTCCCCGCACCCTTTAATATGCCACCCAGTCTAATCCCTCTCTCCCCTCACTCCCCACACCCTTTAATATCCCACCAGTCTAAACCCACTCTCCCCATACTCCATGCACCCTTTAATATCCCACCCAGTCTAATCCCAATCTCCCCCTCACTAACGCGCCCTTTAATATCCAACCCAGTCTAATCCCACTCTCCTCCTCACTCCCCACACCCTTTAATATCCCACCCAGTCTAATCCCACTCTCCCCTCACCCTTTAATATCCCACCCAGTCTAATCCCAGTCTCCCCTCACTGCCCGCACCCTTTAACATCCCACCCAATCTAATCCCACTCTCCCCCTCACTCCCCACACCCTTTAATATCCCACCCAGTCTAATACCACTCTCCCCCTCACTTCCCGCACCCTTTAACATCCCACCCAATCTAATACCACTGTCCCCCTCACTCCCTGCACCCTAAAATATCCCACCCAGTCTAATCCCTCTCTCCCCTCACTCCCCGCACCCTTTAATATCCCACCCAGTCTAATCCCTCTCTCCCCCTCACTCCCCGCACCCTTTAATATCCCACCCAGTCTAATCCCACTCTCCCCCTCACTCCCCACACCCTTTAATATCCCACCCAGTCTAATCCCACACTTCCCTCACTCCCCGCACCATTTATTAACCCACCCAGTCTAATCCCACACTTCCCTCACTCCCCGCACCATTTATTAACCCACACAGTCTAATCCCACTCTCCCAATCACTCACCACACACTTGAAAATCCCACCCAGTCTAATCCCACTCTGCACCTCACTCCCCACACCCTTTAATATCCCACCCAGTCTAATCCCACTCTCCCCCTCACTCCCCACACCCTTTAATATCCCACCCAGTCTAATCCCACACTTCCCTCACTCCCCGCACCCTTTATTAACCCACACAGTCTAATCCCACTCTCCCAATCACTCACCACACACTTGAAAATCCCACCCAGTCTAATCCCACTCTCCCCCTCACTCCCCACACCCTTTAATATCCCACCCAGTCTAATCCCACTCTCCTCTCACTCCCCACACCCTTTATTATCCCACCCAGTCTAATCCCACTCTCCCCCTCACTAACGCACCCTTTAATATCTCACAGTGTCTAATCCCAATCTCCCCTCACTCCCCACAACCTTTAATATCCCACCCTGTCTCATCCCACCACCCCCTCACTCCCCCAACCCTTTAATATCCCCCCCAGTCTAATCCCACTCTCCCCCTCACTCCCCATACCCTTTAATATCCCACCCAGTCTAATCCCACTCTCCTCTCACTCCCCACACCCTTTATTATCCCACCCAGTCTAATCCCACTCTCCCCCTCACTAACGCACCCTTTAATATCCAACCCAGTCTAATCCCACTCTCCCCCTCACTCCCCGCACCCTTTAATATCCCACCCAGTCTAATCCCACTCTCCCCCTCACTCCCCACACCCTTTAATATCCCACCCAGTCTAATCCCACACTTCCCTCACTCCCCGCACCCTTTATTAACCCACCCAGTCTAATCCCACTCTCCCCTAACTCCCCACACCCTTTAAAATCCCACCCATTCTAATCCCACTCTGCCTCTCACTCCCCGCACCCTTTAATATCCCACCCAGTCTAATCCCACTCTCCCCTAACTCTCCACTCCCTTTAATATCCCACCCAGTCTAATCCCACTCTCCTCTCACTCCCCACACCCTTTATTATCCCACCCAGTGTAATCCCACTCTCCCCCTCACTAACGCACCCTTTAATATCCAACCCAGTCTAATCCCACTCTCCCCCTCACTCCCCGCACCCTTTAATATCCCACCCAGTCTAATCCCTCTCTCCCCCTCACTCCCCACACGCTTTAATATCCCACCCTGTCTCATCCCACCCCCCCCCCTCACTCACCCAACCCTTTAATATCCCCCCCAGTCTAATCGCAATCTCCCCTCACTCCCCACACCCTTTAATATCCCAGCAGTCTAATCCCACTCTCCCAATCACTCACCACACACTTGAAAATCCCACCCAGTCTAATCCCACTCTGCACCTCACTCCCCGCACCCTTTAATATCCCACCCAGTCTAATCCCACTCTCCCCCTCACTCCCCACACCCTTTAATATCCCACCCAGTCTAATCCCACTCTCCTCTCACTCCCCACACCCTTTATTATCCCACCAAGTGTAATCCCACTCTCCCCCTCACTAACGCACCGTTTAATATCCAACCCAGTCTAATCCCACTCTCCCCCTCACTCCCCGCACCCTTTAATATCCCACGCAGTCTAATCCCACTCTCCCCCTCACTCCCCACACCCTTTAATATCCCACCCAGTCTAATCCCACACTTCCCTCACTCCCCGCACCCTTTATTAACCCACCCAGTCTAATCCCACTCTCCCCCTCACTCCCCACACCCTTTAATATCCCACCCTGTCTAATCCCACTCTCCCCTAACTCCCCACACCCTTTAAAATCCCACCCATTCTAATCCCACTCTGCCTCTCACTCCCCGCACCCTTTAATATCCCACCCAGTCTAATCCCACTCTCCCCTCACTCTCCACTCCCTTTAATATCCCACCCAGTCTAATCCCACTCTCCTCTCACTCCCCACACCCTTTATTATCCCACCCAGTGTAATCCCATTCTCCCCCTCACTAACGCACCCTTTAATATCCAACCCAGTCTAATCCCACTCTCCCTCTCACTCCCCACACCCTTTATTATCCCACCCAGTCTAATCCCACTCTCCCCCTCACTAACGCACCCTTTAATATCCAACCCAGTCTAATCCCACACTCCCCCTCACTCCCCTCACCCTTTAATATCCCACCCATACTAATCCCAGTCTCCCCTCACTCCCCACACCCTTTAATATCCCACCCAGTCTAATCCCTCTCTCCCCTCACCCTTTAGTATCCCACCCAGTCTATTACCACTCTCCCCCTCACTTCCCGCACCCTTTAACATCCCACCCAATCTAATCCCACTCTCCTCTCACTCCCCGCACCCTTTAATATCCCACCCAGTCTAATCCCTCTCTCCCCTCACTCCCCGCACCCTTTAATATCCCACCCAGTCTAATCCCTCTCTCCCCTCACTCCCCACACCCTTTATTATCCCACCCAGTCTAATCCCATTCTCCCCCTCACTAACGGACCCTTTAATATCCCACCCAGTCTAATCCCACTCTCCCCTCACTCCCCGCACCCTTTAATATCCCACCATGTCTACTCCCATACTTCCCTCACTCCCCGCAACCTTTAATATCCCACCCAGTCTAATCCCACTCTCCCCTCACTCCCCGCACCCTTTAATATCCCACCCAGTCTAATCCCACTCTCCCCTCACTCCCCACACCCTTTATTATCACAACCAATCCATTCCCACTCTCCCCCTCACTCCCCACACCCTTTAATATCACACCCAGTCTAATCCCACTGTCCCCTCACTCTCCACACCCTTTAATATCCCACCCAGTCTAATCCCGCTCTCCCCTCACTCCCCACACCCTTTAATATCACACCCAGTCTAATCCCACTCCCCCTCACTCTCCACACCCTTTAATATCCCACCCAGTCTAATCCCGCTCTCCCCTCACTCCCCGCACCCTTTAATATCACACCCAGTCTAATCCCACTCTCCCCTCACTCTCCACACCCTTTAATATCCCACCCAGTCTAATCCCACTCTCCCCCTCACTCCCCACACCCTTTAATATCCCACCCAGTCTAATCCCACTCTCCCCTCACCCTTTAATATCCCACCCAATCTAATCCCAGTCTCCCCTCACCCTTTAACATCCCACCCAATCTAATCCCACTCTCCCCCTCACTTCCCGCACCCTTTAAAATCCCACCCAGTTTAATCCCACTGTCCCCCTCACTCCCTGCACCCTTTAATATCCCACCCAGTCTAATCCCACTCTCCCCTCACTCCCAGCATCGTTTAATATCCTACCGAGTCTAATCCCACTGTCCCCTCACTCCCCGCACCCTTTAATATCCCACCCAGTCTCATCCCACCCACCCCCCCTCACTCCCCCAACCCTTTAATATCCCCCCCAGTCTAATCACAATCTCCCCTCACTCCCCACACCCATTAACATCCCAGCAGTCTAATCCCACTCTCCCAATCACTCACCAAACACTTGAAAATCCCACCCACTCTAATACCACTCTGCACCTCACTCCCCACACCCTTTAATATCCCACCCAATCTAATCCCACTCTCCCCCTCACTCCCCACACCCTTTAATATCCCACCCATACTAATCCCACTCTCCTCTCACTCCCCACACCCTTTATTATCCCACCCAGTCTGATCCCACTCTCCCCCTCACTAACGCACCCTTTAATATCCAACCCAGTCTAATCCCACTCTCCCCCTCACTCCCCGCACCCTTTAATGTCCCACCCAGTCTAATCCCACTCTCCCCCTCACTCCCCACACCCTTTAATATCCCACCCTGTCTAATCCCACTCTTCCCTCACTCCCCGCACCCTTTATTAACCCACCCATTCTAATCCCACTCTCCCCCTCACTCCTCACACCCTTTAATATCCCACCCAGTCTAATCCCACTCTCCCCCTCACTCCCCACACCCTTTAATATCCCACCCTGTCTAATCCCACTCTTCCCTCACTCCCCACACCCTTTAAAATCCCACCCAGTCTAATACCACTCAACCCCTCACTCCGCACACCCTTTAATATACCACCCAGTCTAATCCAACTCTGCCTCTCACTCCCTGCACCCTTTAATATCCCACCCAGTCTAATCCCACTCTCCCCTCACTCTCCACACCCTTTAATATCCCACCCAGTCTAATCCCACTCTCCCCCTCACTCCCCACACCCTTTCATATCCCACCCAGTCTAATCCCACTCTCCCCTCACCCTTTAATATCCCACCCAGTCTAATCCCAGTCTCCCCTCACTCCCCACACCCTTTGATATCCCACCCAGTCTAATACCACTCTCCCCCTCACTCGCTGCACCCTTTAACATCCCACCCAGTCTAATCCCACTGTCCCCCTCACTCCCTGCACCCTTTAATATCTCACCCAGTCTAATCCCTCTCTCCCCTCACTCCCCACACCCTTTAATATCCCACCCAGTCTAATCCCACTCTCCCCTCACTCCCCGCACCCTTTAATATCCCACCCAGTCTAATCCCTCTCTCCCCTCACTCCCCACACCCTTTAATATCCCACCCAGTCTAATCCCTCTCTCCCCTCACTCCCCGCACCCTTCAATATCCCACCCAGTCTAATCCCACTCTCCCCTCACTCTCCACACCCTTTAATATCCCACCCAGTCTAATCCCACTCTCCCCCTCACTCCCCACACCCTTTAATATCCCACCCAGTCTAATCCCACTCTCCCCTCACCCTTTAATATCCCACCCAGTCTAATCCCAGTCTCCCCTCACTCCCCGCACCCTTTAACATCCCACCCAATCTAATCCCACTCTCCAACTCACTATTCACACCCTTTAATATCGCACCCAGTCTAATCTCTCTCTCCCCTACCCTTTAATATCCCACCCAGTCTAATACCACTCTCCCCCTCACTTCCCACACCCTTTAACATCCCACACAATCTAATCCCACTGTCCCCCTCACTCCCTGCACCATTTAATATCTCACCCAGTCTAATCCCTCTCTCCCCTCACTCCCCACACCCTTTAATATCCCACCCAGTCTAATCCCAGTCTCCCCTCACTCCCCACACCCTTTAATATGCCACCCAGTCTAATCCCTCTCTCCCCTCACTCCCCACACCCTTTAATATCCCACCCAGTCTAATCACTCTCTCCCCTCACTCCCCACACCCTTTAATATCCCACCAGTCTAAACCCACTCTCCCCATACTCCATGCACCCTTTAATATCCCACCCAGTCTAATCACAATCTCCCCCTCACTAACGCGCCCTTTAATATCCAACCCAGTCTAATCCCACTCTCCTCCTCACTCCCCACACCCTTTAATATCCCACCCAGTCTAATCCCACTCTCCCCTCACCCTTTAATATCCCACCCAGTCTAATCCCAGTCTCCCCTCACTGCCCGCACCCTTTAACATCCCACCCAATCTAATCCCACTCTCCCCCTCACTCCCCACACCCTTTAATATCCCACCCAGTCTAATACCACTCTCCCCCTCACTTCCCGCACCCTTTAACATCCCACCCAATCTAATACCACTGTCCCCCTCACTCCCTGCACCCTAAAATATCCCACCCAGTCTAATCCCTCTCTCCCCTCACTCCCCGCACCCTTTAATATCCCACCCAGTCTAATCCCTCTCTCCCCCTCACTCCCCGCACCCTTTAATATCCCACCCAGTCTAATCCCACTCTCCCCCTCACTCCCCACACCCTTTAATATCCCACCCAGTCTAATCCCACACTTCCCTCACTCCCCGCACCATTTATTAACCCACACAGTCTAATCCCACTCTCCCAATCACTCACCACACACTTGAAAATCCCACCCAGTCTAATCCCACTCTGCACCTCACTCCCCACACCCTTTAATATCCCACCCAGTCTAATCCCACTCTCCCCCTCACTCCCCACACCCTTTAATATCCCACCCAGTCTAATCCCACACTTCCCTCACTCCCCGCACCCTTTATTAACCCACACAGTCTAATCCCACTCTCCCAATCACTCACCACACACTTGAAAATCCCACCCAGTCTAATCCCACTCTCCCCCTCACTCCCCACACCCTTTAATATCCCACCCAGTCTAATCCCACTCTCCTCTCACTCCCCACACCCTTTATTATCCCACCCAGTCTAATCCCACTCTCCCCCTCACTAACGCACCCTTTAATATCTCACAGTGTCTAATCCCAATCTCCCCTCACTCCCCACAACCTTTAATATCCCACCCTGTCTCATCCCACCCCCCCCTCACTCCCCCAACCCTTTAATATCCCCCCCAGTCTAATCCCACTCTCCCCCTCACTCCCCATACCCTTTAATATCCCACTCAGTCTAATCCCACTCTCCTCTCACTCCCCACACCCTTTATTATCCCACCCAGTCTAATCCCACTCTCCCCCTCACTAACGCACCCTTTAATATCCAACCCAGTCTAATCCCACTCTCCCCCTCACTCCCCGCACCCTTTAATATCCCACCCAGTCTAATCCCACTCTCCCCCTCACTCCCCACACCCTTTAATATCCCACCCAGTCTAATCCCACACTTCCCTCACTCCCCGCACCCTTTATTAACCCACCCAGTCTAATCCCACTCTCCCCTAACTCCCCACACCCTTTAAAATCCCACCCATTCTAATCCCACTCTGCCTCTCACTCCCCGCACCCTTTAATATCCCACCCAGTCTAATCCCACTCTCCCCTCACTCTCCACTCCCTTTAATATCCCACCCAGTCTAATCCCACTCTCCTCTCACTCCCCACACCCTTTATTATCCCACCCAGTGTAATCCCACTCTCCCCCTCACTCCCCACACGCTTTAATATCCCACCCTGTCTCATCCCACCCCCCCCCTCACTCACCCAACCCTTTAATATCCCCCCCAGTCTAATCACAATCTCCCCTCACTCCCCACACCCTTTAATATCCCAGCAGTCTAATCCCACTCTCCCAATCACTACCACACACTTGAAAATCGCACCCAGTCTAATCCATCTCTGCACCTCACTCCCCACAACCTTTAATATCCCACCCAGTCTAATCCCACTCTCCCCCTCACTCCCCACACCCTTTAATATCCCACCCAGTCTAATCCCACTCTCCTCTCACTCCCCACACCCTTTATTATCCCACCCAGTCTAATCCCACTCTCCCCCTCACTAACGCACCCTTTAATATCCAACCCAGTCTAATCCCACTCTCCCCCTCACTCCCCTCACCCTTTAATATCCCACCCATACTAATCCCAGTCTCCCCTCACTCCCCACACCCTTTAATATCCCACCCAGTCTAATCCCTCTCTCCCCTCACCCTTTAGTATCCCACCCAGTCTAATCCCACTCTCCCCCTCACTCCCCACACCCTTTATTATCCCACCCAGTCTAATCCCATTCTCCCCCTCACTAACGGACCCTTTAATATCCCACCCAGTCTAATCCCACTCTCCCCTCACTCCCCGCACCCTTTAATATCCCACCATGTCTACTCCCATACTTCCCTCACTCCCCGCACCCTTTAATATCCCACCCAGTCTAATCCCACTCTCCCCTCACTCCCCGCACCCTTTAATATCCCACCCAGTCTAATCCCACTCTCCACTCACTCCCCACACCCTTTATTATCCCAACCTATCTAATCCCACTCTCTCCTCACTCCCCGCACCCTTTAATATCCCACGCAGTCTAATCCCACTCTCCCCTCACTCCCCACACCCTTTAATATCCCACCCAGTCTAATCCCACTCTCCCCTCACTCCCCGCACCCTTTAATATCCCACCCAGTCTAATCCCACTCTCCCCCTCACTCCCCACGCCCTTTAATATCCCACCCAGTCTAATCCCACTCTCCCCTCACCCTTTAATATCCCACCCAGTCTAATCCCAGTCTCCCCTCACTCCCCTCACCCTTTAACATCCCACCCAATCTAATCCCACTCTCCCCCTCACTCCCCACACCCTTTAATATCTCATCCCAGTCTAATCCCTCTCTCCCCTCACCCTTTAATATCTCACCCAGTCTAATCCCTCTCTCCCCTCACTCCCCACACCCTTTAATATCCCACCCAGTCTAATCCCAGTCTCCCCTCACTCCCCCAACCCTTTAATATCCCCCCCAGTCTAATCGCAATCTCCCCTCACTCCCCACATCCTTTAATATCCCAGCAGTCTAATCCCACTCTCCCAATCACTCACCACACACTTGAAAATCCCACCCAGTCTAATCCCACTCTGCACCTCACTCCCCACACCCTTTAATATCCCACCCAGTCTAATCCCACTCTCCCCCTCACTCCCCATACCCTTTAATATCCCACCCAGTCTAATCCCACACTTCCCTCACTCCCCGCACCCTTTATTAACCCACCCTGTCTAATCCCACTCTCCCCCTCACTCCCCACACCATTTAATATCCCACCCTGTCTAATCCCACTCTCCCCTAACTCCCCACACCCTTTAAAATCCCACCCATTCTAATCCCACTCTGCCTCTCACTCCCCGCACCCTTTAATATCCCACCCAGTCTATTCCCACTCTCCCCTCACTCTCCACTCCCTTTAATATCCCACCCAGTCTATTCCCACTCTCCCCTCACTCTCCACTCCCTTTAATATCCCACCCAGTCTAATCCCACTCTCCCACTCACTCCCCACACCCTTTATTATCCCACCCAGTCTAATCCCACTCTCCCCCTCACTAACGCACCCTTTAATATCCAACCCAGTCTAATCCCACTCTCCCCCTCACTCCCCGCACCCTTTAATATCCCACCCAGTCTAATCCCTCTCACCCCCTCACTCCCCACACCCTTTAATATCCCACCCTGTCTCATCCCACCCCCCCCTCACTCACCCAACCCTTTAATATCCCCCCCAGTCTAATCGCAATCTCCCCTCACTCCCCACACCCTTTAATATCCCAGCAGTCTAATCCCACTCTCCCAATCACTCACCACACACTTGAAAATCCCACCCAGTCTAATCCCACTCTGCACCCCACTCCCCGCACCCTTTAATATCCCACCCAGTCTAATCCCACTCTCCCCCTCACTCCCCACACCCTTTAATATCCCACCCAGTCTAATCCCACTCTCCTCTCACTCCCCACACCCTTTATTATCCCACCCAGTCTAATCCCACTCTCCCCCTCACTAACGCACCGTTTAATATCCAACCCAGTCTAATCCCACTCTCCCCCTCACTCCCCGCACCCTTTAATATCCCACGCAGTCTAATCCCACTCTCCCCCTCACTCCCCACACCCTTTAATATCCCACCCAGTCTAATCCCACACTTCCCTCACTCCCCGCACCCTTTATTAACCCACCCAGTCTAATCCCACTCTCCCCCTCACTCCCCACACCCTTTAATATCCCACCCTGTCTAATCCCACTCTCCCCTAACTCCCCACACCCTTTAAAATCCCACCCATTCTAATCCCACTCTGCCTCTCACTCCCCGCACCCTTTAATATCCCACCCAGTCTAATCCCACTCTCCCCTCACTCTCCACTCCCTTTAATATCCCACCCAGTCTAATCCCACTCTCCTCTCACTCCCCACACCCTTTATTATCCCACCCAGTGTAATCCCATTCTCCCCCTCACTAACGCACCCTTTAATATCCAACCCAGTCTAATCCCACTCTCCCCCTCACTCCCCGCACCCTTTAATATCCCACCCAGTCTAATCCCTCTCTCCCCCTCACTCCCCACACCCTTTAATATCCCACCCTGTCTCATCCCACCCCCCCCCCTCACTCACCCAACCCTTTAATATCCCCCCAGTCTAATCGCAATCTCCCCTCACTCCCCACACCCTTTAATATCCCAGTAGTCTAATCCCACTCTCCCAATAACTCACCACACACTTGAAAATCCCACCCAGTCTAATCCCACTCTGCACCTCACTCCCCACACCCTTTAATATCCCACCCAGTCTAATCCCACTCTCCCCCTCACTCCCCACACCCTTTAATATCCCACCCAGTCTTATCCCACTCTCCTCTCACTCCCCACATCCTTTATTATCCCACCCAGTCTAATCCCACTCTCCCCCTCACTAACGCACCCTTTAATATCCAACCCAGTCTAATCCCACACTCCCCCTCACTCCCCTCACCCTTTAATATCCCACCCATACTAATCCCAGTCTCCCCTCACTCCCCACACCCTTTAATATCCCACCCAGTCTAATCCCTCTCTCCCCTCACCCTTTAGTATCCCACCCAGTCTATTACCACTCTCCCCCTCACTTCCCGCACCCTTTAACATCCCACCCAATCTAATCCCACTCTCCTCTCACTCCCCACACCCTTTATTATCCCACCCAGTCTAATCCCATTCTCCCCCTCACTAACGGACCCTTTAATATCCCACCCAGTCTAATCCAACTCTCCCCTCACTCCCCGCACCCTTTAATATCCCACCATGTCTACTCCCATACTTCCCTCACTCCCCGCAATCTTTAATATCCCACCCAGTCTAATCCCACTCTCCCCTCACTCCCCGCACCCTTTAATATCCCACCCAGTCTAATCCCACTCTCCCCTCACTCCCCACACCCTTTATTATCCCAACCAATCCATTCCCACTCTCCCCCTCACTCCCCACACCCTTTAATATCACACCCAGTTTAATCCCACTGTCCCCTCACTCTCCACACCCTTTAATATCCCACCCAGTCTAATCCCGCTCTCCCCTCACTCCCCACACCCTTTAATATCACACCCAGTCTAATCCCACTCCCCCTCACTCTCCACACCCTTTAATATCCCACCCAGTCTAATCCCGCTCTCCCCTCACTCCCCGCACCCTTTAATATCACACCCAGTCTAATCCCACTCTCCCCTCACTCTCCACACCCTTTAATATCCCACCCAGTCTAATCCCACTCTCCCCCTCACTCCCCACACCCTTTAATATCCCACCCAGTCTAATCCCACTCTCCCCCTCACTTCCCGCACCCTTTAAAATCCCACCCAGTTTAATCCCACTGTCCCCCTCACTCCCTGCACCCTTTAATATCCCACCCAGTCTAATCCCACTCTCCCCTCACTCCCAGCATCGTTTAATATCCTACCGAGTCTAATCCCACTGTCCCCTCACTCCCCGCACCCTTTAATATCCCACCCAGTCTCATCCCACCCACCCCCCTCACTCCCCCAACCCTTTAATATCCCCCCCAGTCTAATCACAATCTCCCCTCACTCCCCACACCCATTAACATCCCAGCAGTCTAATCCCACTCTCCCAATCACTCACCAAACACTTGAAAATCCCACCCACTCTAATACCACTCTGCACCTCACTCCCCACACCCTTTAATATCCCACCCAATCTAATCCCACTCTCCCCCTCACTCCCCACACCCTTTAATATCCCACCCATACTAATCCCACTCTCCTCTCACTCCCCACACCCTTTATTATCCCACCCAGTCTGATCCCACTCTCCCCCTCACTAACGCACCCTTTAATATCCCACCCAGTCTAATCCCACTCTCCCCCTCACTCCCCGCACCCTTTAATGTCCCACCCAGTCTAATCCCACTCTCCCCCTCACTCCCCACACCCTTTAATATCCCACCCTGTCTAATCCCACTCTTCCCTCACTCCCCGCACCCTTTATTAACCCACCCATTCTAATCCCACTCTCCCCCTCACTCCCCACACCCTTTAATATCCCACCCAGTCTAATCCCACTCTCCCCCTCACTCCCCACACCCTTTAATATCCCACCCTGTCTAATCCCACTCTTCCCTCACTCCCCACACCCTTTAAAATCCAACCCATTCTAATCCCACTCTCCCCTCACTCCGCACACCCTTTAATATACCACCCAGTCTAATCCAACTCTGCCTCTCACTCCCTGCACCCTTTAATATCCCACCCAGTCTAATCCCACTCTCCCCTCACTCTCCACACCCTTTAATATCCCACCCAGTCTAATCCCACTCTCCCCTCACCCTTTAATATCCCACCCAGTCTAATCCAACTCTGCCTCTCACTCCCTGCACCCTTTAATATCCCACCCAGTCTAATCCCACTCTCCCCTCACTCCCCACACCCTTTAATATCCCACCCAGTCTAATACCACTCTCCCCCTCACTCGCTGCACCCTTTAAAATCCCACCCAGTTTAATCCCACTGTCCCCCTCACTCCCTGCACCCTTTAATATCTCACCCAGTCTAATACCTCTCTCCCCTCACTCCCCACACCCTTTAATATCCCACCCAGTCTAATCCCACTCTCCCCTCACTCCCCGCACCCTTTAATATCCCACCCAGTCTAATCCATCTCTCCCCTCACTCCCCACACCCGTTAATATCCCCCCAGTCTAATCCCTCTCTCCCCTCACTCCCCGCACCCTTCAATATCCCACCCAGTCTAATCCCACTCTCCCCTCACTCTCCACACCCTTTAATATCCCACCCAGTCTAATCCCACTCTCCCCCTCACTCCCCACACCCTTTAATATCCCACCCAGTCTAATCCCACTCCCCCCTCACTCCCCACACCCTTTAATATCCCCCCAGTCTAATCCCTCTCTCCCCTCACTCCCCGCACCCTTCAATATCCCACCCAGTCTAATCCCACTCCCCCCTCACTCCCCACACCCTTTAATATCCCACCCAGTCTAATCCCTCTCTCCCCTCACTCCCCACACCCGTTAATATCCCCCAGTCTAATCCCTCTCTCCCCTCACTCCCCGCACCCTTCAATATCCCACCCAGTCTAATCCCACTCTCCCCTCACTCTCCACACCCTTTAATATCCCACCCAGTCTAATCCCACTCTCCCCCTCACTCCCCACACCCTTTAATATCCCACCCAGTCTAATCCCACTCCCCCCACTCTCCCCTCACCCTTTAATATCCCACCCAATCTAATCCCACTCTCCAACTCACTACCCACACCCATTAATATCCCACCCAGTCTAATCCCTCTCTCCCCTCACCCGTTAATATCCCACCCAGTCTAATACCACTCTCCCCCTAACTTCCCGCACCCTTTAACATCCCACCCAATCTAATCCCACTGTCCCCCTCACTCCCTGCACCCTTTAATATCCCACCCACTCTAATCCCTCTCTCCCCTCACTCCCCGCACCCTTTAATATCCCACCCAGTCTAATCCCACTCTCCCCTCACTCCCCACACCATTTATTATCCCAACCAATCTAATCCCACTCTCCCCCTCACTCCCCACACCCTTTAATATCACACCCAGTCTAATCCCACTGTCCCCTCACTCCCCACACCCTTTAATATCCCACCCAGCCTAATCCCACACTGCCCCTCACTCCCCGCACCCTTTAATATCCCACCCAGTCTAATCCCACTCTCCCCCTCACTCACCGCACCCTTTAATATCCCACCCAGTCTAATCCCACTCTCCCCTCACTCTCCACACCCTTTAATATCCCACCCAGTCTAATCCCACTCTCCCCCTCACTCCCCACACCCTTTAATATCCCACCCAGTCTAATCCCACTCTCCCCTCACCCTTTAATATCCCACCCAGTCTAATCCCAGTCTCCCCTCACTCCCCTCACCCTTTAACATCCCACCCAATCTAATCCCACTCTCCCCCTCACTTCCCGCACCCTTTAACATCCCACCCAGTCTAATCCCACTCTCCCCCTCACTCCCCGCACCCTTTAATATCCCACCCAGTCAAATCCCACTCTCCCCTTACTCCCCACTCCCTTTAATATCCCACACAGTCTAATCCCACTCTCCCCTCACTACCCGCACCCTTTAATATCCCACCCAGTCTAATCCCACTCTCCCCTCACTCCCCGCACCCTTTAATATGCCACCCAGTCTAATCCCTCTCTCCCCTCACTCCCCACACCCTTTAATATCCCACCCAGTCTAATCACTCTCTCCCCACACCCTTTAATATCCCACCAGTCTAAACCCACTCTCCCCATACTCCATGCACCCTTTAATATCCCACCCAGTCTAATCCCAATCTCCCCCTCACTAACGCGCCCTTTAATATCCAACCCAGTCTAATCCCACTCTCCCCCTCACTCCCCACACCCATTAATATCCCACCCAGTCTAATCCCACTCTCCCCTCATCCTTTAATATCCCACCCAGTCTAATCCCAGTCTCCCCTCACTCCCCGCACCCTTTAACATCCCACCCAATCTAATCCCACTCTCCCCCTCACTCCCCACGCCCTTTAATATCCCACCCAGTCTAATTCCTCTCTCCCCTCACCCTTTAATATCCCACCCAGTCTAATACCACTCTCCCCCTCACTTCCCGCACCCTTTAACATCGCACCCAATCTAATACCACTGTCCCCCTCACTCCCTGCACCCTTTAATATCCCACCCAGTCTAATCCCTCTCTCCCCTCACTCCCCACACCCTTTAATATCCCACCCAGTCTAATCCCACTCTCCCCACACTCCCAGCATCGTTTAATATCCCACCGAGTCTAATCCCACTCTCCCCTCACTCCCCGCACCCTTTAATATCCCACAGAGTCTAATCCCAATCTCCCCTCACTCCCCACACCCTTTAATATCCCACCCAGTCTAATCCCACTCTCCCAATCGCTCACCACACACTTGAAATCCCACCCAGTCTAATCCCACTCTGCACCTCACTCCCCACACCCTTTAATATCCCACCCAGTCTAATCCCACTCTCCCCCTCACTCCCCACACCCTTTAATATCCCACCCAGTCTAATCCCACTCTCCTCTCACTCCCCACACCCTTTATTATCCAACCCAGTCTAATCCCACTCTCCCCCTCACTCCCCGCACCCTTTAATATCCCACCCAGTCTAATCCAACTCTCCCCGTCACTCCCCACACCCTTTAATATCCCACCCAGTCTAATCCCACACTTCCCTCACTCCCCGCACCCTTTATTAACCCACCCAGTCTAATCCCACTCTCCCCCTCACTCCCCACACCCTTTAATATCCCACCCTGTCTAATCCCACTCTCCCCTCACTCCCCACACCCTTTAAAATCCCACCCATTCTAATCCCACTCTGCCTCTCACTCCCCGCACCCTTTAATATCCCACCCAGTCTAATCCCACTCTCCCCCTCACTCCCCACACCCTTTAATATCCCACCCAGTCTAATCCCACTCTCCTCTCACTCCCCACACCCTTTATTATCCCACCCAGTCTAATCCCACTCTCCCTCTCACTAACGCACCCTTTAATATCCAACCCAGTCTAATCCCATTCTCCCCCTCACTCCCCGCACCCTTTAATATCCCACCCAGTCTAATCCCACTCTCCCCCTCACTCCCCACACCCTTTAATATCCCACCCAGTCTAATCCCACACTTCCCTCACTCCCCGCACCCTTTATTAACCCACCCAGTCTAATCCCACTCTCCCCCTCACTCCCCGCACCCTTTAATATCCCACCCTGTCTAATCCCACTCTCCCCTCACTCCCCACACCGTTTAAAATCCCACCCAGTCTAATCCCACTCTCCCCCTCACTAACGCCCCCTTTAATATCCAACCCAGTCTAATCCCACTCTCCCCCTCACTCCCCGCACCCTTTAATATCCCACCCAGTCTAATCCCTCTCTCCCCCTCACTCCCCACACCCTTTAATATCCCACCCTGTCTCATCCCACCCCCCTCACTCACCCAACCCTTTAATATCCCCCCAGTCTAATCGCAATCTCCCCTCACTCCCCACACCCTTTAATATCCCCCCAGTCTAATCCCACTCTCACAATCACTCACCACACACTTGAAAATCCCACCCAGTCTAATCCCACTCTGCACCTCACTCCCCACACCCTTTAATATCCCACCCAGTCTAATCCCACTCTCCCCCTCACTCCCCACACCCTTTAATATCCCACCAAGTCTAATCCCACTCTCCTCTCACTCCCCACACCCTTTATTATCCCACCCAGTCGAATCCCACTCTCCTCCTCACTAACGCACCCTTTAATATCCAACCCAGTCTAATCCCACTCTCCCCCTCACTCCCCTCACCCTTTAATATCCCACCCATACTAATCCCAGTCCCCCCTCACTCCCCACACCCTTTAATATCCCACCCAGTCTCATCCCTCTCTCCCCTCACCCTTTAGTATCCCACCCAGTCTAATACCACTCTCCCCCTCACTTCCCGCACCCTTTAACATCCCACCCAATCTAATCCCACTGTCCCCCTCACTCCCTGCACCCTTTAATATCCCACCCAGTCTAATCCCTCTCTCCCCTCACTCCCCACACCCTTTAATATCCCACCCAGTCTAATCCCACTCTCCCCTCACTCCCCGCACCCTTTAATATGCCACCCAGTCTAATCCCTCTCTCCCCTCACTCCCCACACCCTTTAATATCCCACCCAGTCTAATCCCTCTCTCCCCTCACTCCCCACACCCTTTAATATCCCACCAGTCTAAACCCACTCTCCCCACACTCCATGCACCCTTTAATATCCCACCGAGTCTAATCCCACTGTCCCCTCACTCCCCGCACCCTTTAATATCCCACAGTGTCTAATCCCAATCTCCCCTCACTCCCCACACCCTTTAATATCCCACCCAGTCTCATCCCACCCCCCCTCATTCCCCCAACCCTTTAATATCCCCCCCAGTCTAATCGCAATCTCCCCTCACTCCCCACACCCTTTAATATCCCAGCAGTCTAATCCGACTCTCCCAATCACTCACCACACCCTTTAAAATCCCACCCATTCTAATCCCACTCTCCCCTCACTCCCCACACCCTTTAAAATCCCACCCATTCTAATCCCACTCTCCCCTCACTCCGCACACCCTTTAATATCCCACCCAGTCTAATCCCACTCTGCCTCTCACTCCCCGCCCGCTTTAATATCCCACCCAGTCTAATCCCACTCTCCCCTCACTCTCCACACCCTTTAATATCCCACCCAGTCTAATCCCACTCTCACCTTCACTCCCCACACCCTTTCATATCCCACCCAGTCTTATCCCACTCTCCCCTCACCCTTTAATATCCCACCCAGTCTAATCCCAGTCTCCCCTCACTCCCCGCACCCTTTAATATCCCACCCAGTCTAATACCACTCTCCCCCTCACTCCCCGCACCCTTTAACATCCCACCCAGTCTAATCCCACTGTCCCCCTCACTCCCTGCACCCTTTAATATCACACCCAGCCTAATCCCTCTCTCCCCTCACTCCCCACACCCTTTAATATCCCACCCAGTCTAATCCCACTCTCCCCTCACTCCCCGCACCCTTTAATATCCCACCCAGTCTAATCCCTCTCTCGCCTCACTCCCCACACCCTTTAATATCCCACCCAGTCTAATCCCTCTCTCCCCTCACTCCCCACACCCTTTAATATCCCACCCAGTCTAATCCCTCTCTCCCCTCACTCCCAGCACCCTTTAATATCCCACCCAGTCTAATCCCTCTCTCCCCTCACTCCCCACACCCTTTAATATTCCACCCAGTCTAATCCCACTCTCCCCTCACTCCCCGCAACCTTTAATATCCCACCCAGTCTAATCCCACACTCCCCTCACTCCCCACACCCTTTAATATCCCACCCAGTCTAATCCCACTCTCCCCTCACTCCCCGCACCCTTTAATATCCCACCCAGTCTAATCCCACTCTTCCCTCACTCCCCACACCCTTTAATATTCCACCCAGTCTAATCCCACTCTCCCCTCACTCCCCACACCCTTTAATATCCCACCCAGTCTAATCCCACTCTCCCCTCACTCCCCACACCCTTTAATATCCCACCCAGTCTAATCCCACTCTTCCCTCACTCCCCACACCCTTTAATATTCCACCCAGTCTAATCCCACTCTCCCCTCACTCCCCACACCCTTTAATATCCCACCCAGTCTAATCCCACTCTCCCCTCACTCCCCACACCCTTTAATATCCCACCCAGTCTAATCCCACTCTCCCCCTCACTCCCCACACCCTTTAATATCCCACCCAGTCTAATCCTCTTCTTTTCTGTCTCTTCAGTCATGTTACTGGAAGTAGTTCCTTTAATATCTGTGGCCGTATTGAAGGGAGAATGTGATTATTCTGGATCATTCTGTGGGTAGCGGGTTTTATTTCTGGCTTGGGTCACTGTCTGTGTGGCGTCTGCATGAATAACAGTCCCTGGGCAAAATTCTCCCCCAACTGCGCGGTTTCCGCCGGCTGGCGCCAAAAACGGCGCCAATCAGACGGGCATCGCGCTGGCCCAAAGGTGGGTATGCTCCCCATCTTTGGGGGCCGAGCCCCAACATTGAGGGGCTAGGCCGACGCTGGAGGGATTTCCGCCCCGCCAGCTGGCGGAAATGGCGTTTGTTGCCCCGCCAGCTGGCGCGGAAATGCGGCGCATGCGCGGGAGCGTCAGCGACCGCCGACAGTTTCCCGCGCATGCGCAGTGGGGAGAGTCTCTTCCGCCTCCGCCATGGTGGAGGCCGTGGCGGAGGCGGAAGGGTAAGAATGCCCCCACGGCACAGGCCCGCCGGCGGATCGGTGGGCCCCGATCGCGGGCCAGACCACCGTGGGGGCACCCCCCGGGGTCAGATCGCCCCGCGCCACCCCCAGGACCCAGGAACCCGCCCACGCCGCCTGGTCCCGCCGGTAAATACCAGCTTTGATTTACGCCGGCGGGACAGGCAATTTCTGGGCGGGACTTCGGCCCATCCGGGCCGGAGAATTGAGCGGGGGTGTCCCGCCAACCGGCGCGGCCCGATTCCCGCCCCCGCCCAATCTCCGGTACCGGAGACTTCGGCGGGGGCAGGATTCACGGCGGCCAACGGCCA
Organism: Scyliorhinus torazame; assembly: GCF_047496885.1. NCBI lineage: Eukaryota > Metazoa > Chordata > Chondrichthyes > Carcharhiniformes > Scyliorhinidae > Scyliorhinus > Scyliorhinus torazame. The sequence goes on from NC_092715.1 coordinate 12,571,995, forward strand.
TTCTCCGACCCGGCGGGGGGTCGGAGAATGACGACCCATGTTCTCCCCGTGTCTGCGTGGGTTTCCTCCGGGTGCTCCGGTTTCCTCCCACAAATCCCGAAGGATGTCCTTGTTAGTTGAATGGGACATAGAACATAGAACATAGAAAATACAGCACAGAACAGGCCCTTCGGCCCACGATGTTGTGCCGAACCTTTGTCCTAGATTAATCATAGATTATCATTGAATTTACAGTGCAGAAGGAGGCCACTCGGCCCCCCGAGTCCGTACCAGCTCCCGGAAAGAGCACCCCACCCAAACTCAACACCCCCACCCAACACCAAGGGCAATTTGGACATTAAGGGCAATTTATCATTGGCCAATTCACCTAACCCGCACATCTTTGGACTGTGGGAGGAAACCGGAGCACCCGGAGGAAACCCACGCAGACACGGGGAGGACGTGCAGACTCCGCACAGACAATGACCCAAGCCGGAATCGAACCTGGGACCATGGAGCTGTGAAGCAATTGCGTTATCCACAATGCTACCGTGCTGCCCTTAAGAACAAATAAATCTACACTATATCATTTTACCGTCATCCATGTACCTATCCAATAGCTGCTTGAAGGTCCCTAATGTTTCCGACTCAACTACTTCCACAGGCAGTGCATTCCATGCCCCCACTACTCTCTGGGTAAAGAACCTACCTCTGATATCCCTCCTATATCTTCCACCTTTCACCTTAAATTTATGTCCCCTTGTAATGGTGTGTTCCACCCGGGGAAAAAGTCTCTGACTGTCTACTCTATCTATTCCCCTGATCATCTTATAAACCTCTATCAAGTCGCCCCTCATCCTTCTCCGCTCTAATGAGAAAAGGCCTAGCACCCTCAACCTTTCCTCGTAAGACCTACTCTCCATTCCAGGCAACATCCTGGTAAATCTTCTTTGCACCTTTTCCAGAGCTTCCACATCCTTCCTAAAATGAGGCGACCAGAACTGTACACAGTAGTCCAAATGTGGCCTTACCAAAGTTTTGTACAGCTGCATCATCACCTCACAGCTCTTAAATTCAATCCCTCTGTTAATGAACGCGAGCACACCATAGGCCTTCTTCACAGCTCTATCCACTTGAGTGGCAACTTTCAAAGATGTATGAACATAGACCCCAAGATCTCTCTGCTCCTCCACATTGCCAAGAACTCTACCATTAACCCTATATTCCGCATTCATATTTGTCCTTCCAAAATGGACAACCTCACACTTTTCAGGATTAAACTCCATCTGCCACTTCTCAGCCCAGCTCTGCATCCTATCTATGTCTCTTTGCAGCCAACAACAGCCCTCCTTACTATCCACAACTCCACCAATCTTTGTATCGTCTGCAAATTTACTGATCCACCCTTCAACTCCCTCATCCAAGTCATTAATGAAAATCACAAACAGCAGAGGACCCAGAACTGATCCCTGCGGTACGCCACTGGTAACTGGGATCCAGGCTGAATATTTGCCATCCACCACCACTCTTTGACTTCTATCGGTTAGCCAGTTCGTTATCCAACTGGCCAAATTTCCCACTATCCCATGACTTCTTAATTTCTGCATAAGCCTACCATGGGGAACTTTATCAAATGCCTTACTAAAATCCATGTACACTACATCCACTGCTTTACGTTCATCCACATGCTTGGTCACCTCCTCAAAGAATTCAATAAGATTTGTAAGGCAAGACCTACCCCTCACAAATCCGTGCTGACTATCCCTAATCAAGCAGTGTCTTTCCAGATGCTCAGAAATCCTATCCTTCAGTACCCTTTCCATTACTTTGCCTACCACCGAAGTAAGACTAACTGGCCTGTAATTCCCAGGGTTATCCCTAGTTCCTTTTTTGAACAGGGGCACGACATTCGCCACTCTCCAATCCCCTGGTGCCACCCCTGTTGACAGTGAGGACGAAAAGATCATTGCCAACGGCTCTGCAATTTCATCTCTTGCTTCCCATAGAATCCTTGGATTTATCCCGTCAGGCCCGGGGGACTTGTCTATCCTCAAGTTTTTCAAAATGCCCAACACATCTTCCTTCCTGACAAGTATTTCCTCGAGCTTACCAATCTGTTTCACACTGTCCTCTCCAACAATATCGCCCCTCTCATTTGTAAATACTGAAGAAAAATACTCATTCAAGACCTCTCCTATCTCTTCAGACTCAATACACAATCTCCCGCTACTGTCCTTGATCGGACCTACCTTCGCTCTAGTCATTCTCATATTTCTCACATATGTGTAAAAGGCCTTGGGGTTTTCCTTGATCCTACCCGCCAAAGATTGTTCATGCCCTCTCTTAGCTCTCCTAATCCCTTTCTTCAGTTCCCTCCTGGCTATCTTGTATCCCTCCAATGCCCTGTCTGAACCTTGTTTCCTCAGCCTTACATAAGTCACCTTTTTCCTCTTAACAAGACATTCAACCTCTCTTGTCAACCATGGTTCCCTCACTCGACCATCTCTTCCCTGCCTGACAGGGACAGACATATCAAGGACACGTAGCACCTGTTCCTTGAACAAGTTCCACATTTCACTTGTGTCCTTCCCTGCCAGCCTATGTTCCCAACTTATGCACTTCAATTCTTGTCTGACAACATCGTATTTACCCTTCCCCCAATTGTAAACCTTGCCCTGTTGCACGTACCTATCCCTCTCCATTACTAAAGTGAAACTCACAGAATTGTGGTCACTATCTCCAAAATGCTCCCCCACTAACAAATCTATCACTTGCCCTGGTTCATTACCCAGTACTAAATCCAATATTGCCCCTCCTCTGGTCGGACAATCTACATACTGTGCTAGAAAAGCTTCCTGGACACACTGCACAAACACCACCCCATCCAAACTATTTGATCGAAAGAGTTTCCACTCAATATTTGGGAAGTTAAAGTCGCCCATGACTACTACCCTATGACTTCTGCACCTTTCCAAAATCTGTTTCCCAATCTGTTCCTCCACATCTCTGTTACTATTGGGGGGCCTATAGAAAACGCCTAACAAGGTGACTGCTCCTTTCCTATTTCTGACTTCAACCCATACTACCTCAATAGGGTGATACTCCTCGAACTGCCTTTCTGCAGCTGTTATACTATCTCTAATTAATAATGCCACCCCCCCACCTCTTTTACCACCCTCCCTAATCTTATTGAAACATCTATAACCAGGGACCTCCAACAACCATTTCTGCCCCTCTTCTATCCAAGTTTCCGTGATGGCTACCACATCGTAGTCCCAAGTACCGATCCATGCCTTAAGTTCACCCACCTTATTCCTGATGCTTCTTGCGTTGAAGTATACACACTTCAACCCATCTCCGTGCCTGCAAGTACTCTCCTTTGTCAGTGTTCCCTTCCCCACTGCCTCATTACATGCTTTGGCGTCCTGAATATCGGCTACCTTAGTTGCTGGACGACAAATCCGGTTCCCATTCCCCTGCCAAATTAGTTTAAACCCTCCCGAAGAGTACTAGCAAACCTCCCTCCCAGGATATTGGTGCCCCTCTGGTTCAGATGCAACCCGTCCTGCTTGTACAGGTCCCACCTTCTCCAGAATGCGCTCCAATTATCCAAATACCTGAAGCCCTCCCTCCTACACCATTCCTGCAGCCACGTGTTCAACTGCACTCTCTCCCTATTCCTAGCCTCGCTATCACGTGGCACCGGCAACAAACCAGAGATGATAACTCTGTCTGTCCTGGCTTTTAACTTCCAGCCTAACTCCCTAAACTTGTTTATTACCTCCACACCCCTTTTCCTACCTATGTCGTTGGTACCAATGTGCACCACGACTTCTGGCTGCTCCCCCTCCCCCTTAAGGATCCTGAAGACACGATCCGAGACATCCCTGGCCCTGGCACCCGGGAGGCAACATACCTTCCGGGAGTCTCGCTCGCAACCACAGAATCTCCTATCTATTCCCCTAACCATTGAATCTCCTACAACTAGGACAGCACGGTAGCCTTGTGGATAGCACAATTGCTTCACAGCTCCAGGGTCCCAGGTTCGATTCCGGCTTGTGTCACTGTCTGTGCGGAGTTTGCACATCCTCCCCGTGTATGCGTGGGTTTCCTCCGGGTGCTCCGGTTTCCTCCCACAGTCCAAAGATGTGCGGGTTAGGTGGATTGGCCATGATAAATTGCCCTTAGTGTTCAAAATTGCCCTTAGTGTTTAAAATTGCCCTTAGTGTTGGGTGGGGTTACTGGGTTATGGGGATAGGGTGGAGGTGTTGACCTTGGGTATGGTGCTCTTTCCAGGAGCCGGTGCAGACTCGATGGGCCGAATGGCCTCCTTCTGCACTGTAAATTCTATGAAGCCATCTATCTATGAACTATTGCTTTTCTATTCTCCCCCCTTCCCTTCTGAGCCCCAGAGCCAGACTCCATGCCAGGGACATTCTGAATTCTCCCTCTGTGTACCCGAACAGGCGCCGGAATGTGGCGCCTAGGGGCTTTTCACAGTCACTTCATTGCAGTGTTAATGTAAGCCTACCTGTGACAGTAATAAAGATTATTATTTTGTATACCATCCGCTGACCTAGGCTCAGAGTCTCGGAATGAGCTGGGGCGGGGTTCTCTGACCCCCCGCCGGGTCGGAGAATCACCGGGGGGTGGCGTGAATCCCGCCCCCGCTGGCTACCGCGACGGGGATTCGGCAGGGGCGGGAATCGCGCCGCATCGGTCGCCGGCCGTCGGCAGCGGCCCACCCTGGCGATTGTCCAGCCCGCGATGGGCCGAGTGTTGTTTGCCGGCCCCGCTGGCATAAATTAGATTTGGTCCTTACCGGCAGGACCTGGTGCTGGTGGCCTCCGGGGTCCTCGGGGGGGGGGGGGGGGGTGCGCGTGGGGGGATCTGGCCCCGGGGGGGTGCCCCCCACGGTGGCCTGGCCCTCCTGTGCCGTGGGGGGCACTCTATTCCTCAGCGTCGGCTGCTGTCAACCTCCGCCGTGGCCGACGCGGAGATGATCCTCCCTGTGCCTGCGCTGGGATGACTCCAGCACAGGCTGGCGCTCCCGCGCATGCACCAACACGTGCCAGCTGGCGGAGGCCCTTCGGTGCCGCTTGGCGTGGCGCCAAGACCCTGCCCCGCCGGCCGGCGCGGCGCAAACCACTCCGACGCCAGCCTCGCCCTTGAACGTGCGGAGGATTCCACACCTTTGGGGCGGCCCGACGCCAGAGTGCTTCACGCCACTTCTCGGCGCCGGGTCGGGGAGAATCCCGCCCCGTTGGTCAAGCGGCTCCCAGGTAATGTCTGGGGTCAGCGTCCACGAATTGTCATTAGTGACTGTCATAAATCCCCTGGTTGAATGGCCAGGGGTTGCTGTCGTTACACATTGTCCCTTTGCCGAATAACCCCCACCCCCAATGGTTCCAGCAGTATTGGTGAAGGACGAGAGAAACAACCAATGAGCGTGAGTGGGGGGAATGAGGATTTGAACTTGTCATTCTCACTGTCACAGGTGCAGATCTACCTGCATGTGGAGAATGAGGTGGAGGTTGCGCAATTTATCAGCAGTCGCCCAGAGAAACTGCAGATCCCAAGCTCCTTCCATCGGGAACTCTTCCACCTGCCAGCTGTCTACGATCATGGAGCCTATCGCAGAATAATCGAGCTCTATGGGACACACTACCTACGGCAGGGCTCACTGGGCGGCAAGTACAACCTGCTCTACATGGCAGACAAAGACAAGATGACCAAATCAGGTAAAGAAGGACTTTCATTTAGATAGCGCCTTTCATCAGCTGAGCACGTTCCAAAGCCGATGCAGAAACTGAAATGCAGTCAATGCCGTAATGCGGGAAATGAGACAGCCAGGTTGTGCACGGCACGATCCCGCACCCAGCTGCTAACCTGTTCTTGTGACGCGGGGAATGTTGGCAGGACTATGCTGTCCCCAGGGGGGAGGAGAGATGGGCTGAACGGCCTTTGGGTTCTGCGTCATTCCTTGGATGAGGAATGAATGCTGGGTGAACTGGGTATACAGCGAGAGGACACCTCAGAGGGCAGTGAGGCTATATGGGTAGAGATCAGGAATAAGAAGGGTGCAGTCACAATGTTGGGGGTATACTACAGGCCTCCCAACAGCCAGCGGGAAATAGAGGAGCAGATAGGTAGACAGATTTTGGAAAAGAGTAAAAACAACAGGGTTGTGGTGATGGGAGACTTCAACTTCCCCAATATTGACTGGGACTCACTTAGTGCCAGGGGCTTAGACGGGGCAGAGTTTGTAAGGAGCATCCAGGAGGGCTTCTTAAAACAATATGTAAACAGTCCAACTAGGGAAGGGGCGGTACTGGACCTGGTATTGGGGAATGAGCCCGGCCAGGTGGTAGAAGTTTCAGTAGGGGAGCATTTCGGTAACAGTGACCACAATTCAGTAAGTTTTAAAGTACTGGTGGACAAGGATAAGAGTGGTCCGAGGATGAATGTGCTAAATTGGGGGAAGGCTAATTATAACAATATTAGGCGGGAACTGAAGAACATAGATTGGGGGCGGATGTTTGAGGGCAAATCAACATCTGACATGTGGGAGGCTTTCAAGTGTCAGTTGAAAGGAATACAGGACAGGCATGTTCCTGTGAGGAAGAAAGATAAATACGGCAATTTTCGGGAACCTTGGATGACGAGTGATATTGTAGGCCTCGTCAAAAAGAAAAAGGAGGCATTTGTCAGGGCTAAAAGGCTGGGAACAGACGAAGCCTGTGTGGCATATAAGGAAAGTAGGAAGGAACTTAAGCAAGGAGTCAGGAGGGCTAGAAGGGGTCATGAAAAGTCATTGGCAAATAGGGTTAAGGAAAATCCCAAGGCTTTTTACACTTACATAAAAAGCAAGAGGGTAGCCAGGGAAAGGGTTGGCCCACTGAAGGATAGGCAAGGGAATCTATGTGTGGAGCCAGAGGAAATGGGCGAGGTACTAAATGAATACTTTGCATCAGTATTCACCAAAGAGAAGGAATTGGTAGATGTTGAGTCTGGAGAAGGGGGTGTAGATAGCCTGGGTCACATTGTGATCCAAAAAGACGAGGTGTTGGGTGTCTTAAAAAATATTAAGGTAGATAAGTCCCCAGGGCCGGATGGGATCTACCCCAGAATACTGAAGGAGGCTGGAGAGGAAATTGCTGAGGCCTTGACAGAAATCTTTGGATCCTCGCTGTCTTCAGGTGATGTCCCGGAGGACTGGAGAATAGCCAATGTTGTTCCTCTGTTTAAGAAGGGTGGCAGGGATAATCCCGGGAACTACAGGCCGGTGAGCCTTACTTCAGTGGTAGGGAAATTACTGGAGAGAATTCTTCGAGACAGGATCTACTCCCATTTGGAAGCAAATGGACGTATTAGTGAGAGGCAGCACGGTTTTGTGAAGGGGAGGTCGTGTCTCACTAACTTGATAGAGTTTTTCGAGGAGGTCACTAAGATGATTGATGCAGGTAGGGCAGTAGATGTTGTCTATATGGACTTCAGTAAGGCCTTTGACAAGGTCCCTCATGGTAGACTAGTACAAAAGGTGAAGTCACACGGGATCAGGGGTGAACTGGCAAGGTGGATACAGAACTGGCTAGGCCATAGAAGGCAGAGGGTAGCAATGGAGGGATGCTTTTCTAATTGGAGGGCTGTGACCAGTGGTGTTCCACAGGGATCAGTGCTGGGACCTTTGCTCTTTGTAGTATATATAAATGATTTGGAGGAAAATGTAACTGGTCTGATTAGTAAGTTTGCAGACGACACAAAGGTTGGTGGAATTGCGGATAGCGATGAGGACTGTCTGAGGATACAGCAGGATTTAGATTGTCTGGAGACTTGGGCGGAGAGATGGCAGATGGAGTTTAACCTGGACAAATGTGAGGTAATGCATTTTGGAAGGGCTAATGCAGGTAGGGAATATACAGTGAATGGTAGAACCCTCAAGAGTATTGAAAGTCAAAGAGATCTAGGTGTACAGGTCCACAGATCACTGAAAGGGGCTACACAGGTGGAGAAGGTAGTCAAGAAGGCATACGGCATGCTTGCCTTCATTGGCCGGGGCATTGAGTATAAGAATTGGCAAGTCATGTTGCAGCTGTATAGAACCTTAGTTAGGCCACACTTGGAGTATAGTGTTCAATTCTGGTCGCCACACTACCGGAAGGATGTGGAGGCTTTAGAGAGGGTGCAGAAGAGATTTACCAGAATGTTGCCTGGTATGGAGGGCATAAGCTATGAGGAGCGATTGAATAAACTCTGTTTGTTCTCACTGGAACGAAGGAGGTTGAGGGGCGACCTGATAGAGGTATACAAAATTATGAGGGGCATAGACAGAGTGGATAGTCAGAGGCTTTTCCCCAGGGTAGAGGGGTCAATTACTAGGGGGCATAGGTTTAAGGTGAGAGGGGCAAAGTTTAGAGTAGATTTACGAGGCAAGTTTTTTACGCAGAGGGTAGTGGGTGCCTGGAACTCACTACCGGAGGAGGTAGTGGAGGCAGGGACGATAGGGACATTTAAGGGGCATCTTGACAAATATATGAATAGGATGGGAATAGAAGGATACGGACCCAGGAAGTGTAGAAGATTGTAGTTTAGTCGGGCAGTATGGTCGGCACGGGCTTGGAGGGCCGAAGGGCCTGTTCCTGTGCTGTACATTTCTTTGTTCTTTGTTCTTTGTTTGCAAGGCGAACGACCCTATTCTTCTTCAGAACAGTTTATGGAATTTGTTTACGGGATGGGTGAGGGGGGGGGGGGGGGGGGGCGGCGGGGGGGTGGGGGGGGTGAGGTGTTGCTGGACAAGCGTTTTGAGACATATCTGAGGCTTAACAACAGCTTTTCCCCGAGTCACCACAAGGCACCACTGATTCCACGTGAAGTCCTTACACATCCTTGGTCCAAAATCACATCCGAATCTTTATGCCAGAAACTAGAGAATAACTTTCAAAACTGCAAGAGTAGTTCACGGTGAAAATGCAGGTACAGAATTGTCAGACTTACAGTTGGGATAACATCCAGGATCCTACACCTTGGGGCTGGTTTAGCACAGGGCTAAAGAGCTGGCTTTTAAAGCAGACCAAGGCAGGCCAGCAGCACGGGTTCAATTCCTGTACCAGCCTCCCCGAACAGGCGCCGGAATGTGGCGACTAGGGGCTTTTTGCAGTAACTTCATTTGAAGCCTACTTGTGACAATAAGCGATTTTCATTTCAGAGGGTATGTGATGGCCAGCCGAGGTGACAAGGTTCGGTTTGGACCCAAGGCCCTCTGAAATCATTACGCACAAAGGAGTATTGATAGGGGTGTAACTGAGGATAAATGAGGTCCATCCCAGCTTCTCAACCATCGTCCAGTCCTATTGCATCTTGGGCAAGATCCCAAATGCAAACTGCAACAACATCCAGGAATGGCAACACCACAGATCACTGTGAACAATCAAAGACACCTCCAGACAGAGTGATCATCACAAGATCTGGGAGTACCAACAATTACCTCCATGATTTAGAGACTCATAAATTTGCCAGCTCTGCAGTCTTATGTAATGGCACCTAAACATAACCATCCTCGGCCCACATCAGGCCATCCTAGACGGAGCATTGGGTAATGAAAAAGGAATAACTGACAATCTAGTTGTCTGAGGCCCCTTGGGTATGAGCGACCATAATATGATAGAATTCTTCATCAAGGTGCAGTTGATTCTGAGACTAAGGTCCTGAAGGAAACTACGACAGTATGAGGCACAGGTTGGCTCTGATGGATTGGGAGACGCTATTAAAGGAATGGCTGCAGACGGGCAATGGGAAACAGCCAAATAACATATGGGTGAGCTGCAAAAATTGTTCCTTCGTGCCTTGCGCAAAAATAAAACGGGAAAGGTGGCCAAACCATGCCTTACAAGGGAAATTAGGGATAGTATTAGAAGGAGGCCATTCAGCCCATTGCCAATTGACCAAGAAAAAACACAGAGCTGAGGATTGGAAACAGATAAGAATTAAAGCAAACAGGACCGAGGGATTGCTAAAGAAGGGGAAGAGTAAGAGAGTAAGATTGGAGGGAACATAAAGACTGATGGTAAAGGTTTCTATAGCTACGTGAAGAGAAAAAGATTGGTGAAGACAAATGTAGGTCACGTACAGCCTGTAAACTGTCTTCACAAAGGGGGATACACAGGGCGGCACAATGACACGGTGATTAGCACTGCTGCCTCACAGCTCCAGGGTCCCAGGTTCGATTCTGGCCTTGGGTCACTGTCTGTGCGGAGTCTGCACGTCCTCCCCGTGTCTGCGTGGGTTTCCTCCGGGTGCTCCTGTTTCCTCCCACAGTCCAAAGATGTGCAGGTTAGGTGGATTGGCCAGGATAAATTGCACTTTGTGTCCAAAAAAGGTTAGGTGGGGTTACTGGGTTACGGGGATAGGGTGGAGGTGTGTGTTTGGGTAGGGTGCTCTTTCCAAGAGCTGGTGCGGACTCAATGGGCCGAATGGCCTCTTTCTGCACTGTAAATTCTATGAAAAAAAAAGTTGTTTATTCCTATTTGACACAAGAGTAGAAAGGGAACTGTCGCCAAACCATGGCTTACAAGGGAAATTAGAGATAGTATTAGATTCAAAGCAGAGGCATTCAGATTAGCAAGAAAAAAACAATAGACTTGAGGATTGGGAACAGTTTAAAATTCAGCAAAGGCAGACCCGTGCTCATTAAGGGGGAAACGGGGGATTCATAACCAGGAACAAAGAAATGGCTGAGGAACTAAATTCGTACTTTGCTTCTGTGTTCACCAAGGAAGACATGAATAATGTCCCGGAAGTTCTGAAAAACGCAAGTTTCAGTGAGGAGCTGAAGGAAATTAGTATTAGTAAAGAAATGGTTTGGGGGAAATTAATGGGATTGAAGGCGGACATACCTCCAGAGCCTGTTAATCTGCATCCCAGAGCACTAAAGGAAGTGGCCCTAGAAATAGTAGATCCATTGGTTGTCATTTTCCAAAATTCTTTGGACTGGTTCCTACAGATTGGAGGGTGGCGAATGTAACCCCGCTATTCAAAACGGGAGGCAGAGAGAAAACAGGGAACTATAGACCAGTGAGCCTAACCTCGGTAGCAGGGAAGTTGCTGGAGTCCATTGTCAAGGATTCCATAGCACAGCATTCAGAAATTAGAAGTCCATCATGAAGTGGGCCGAAGATAGACAGTTTGATGGAGTGCAAGGTGCCACATTGGCAATCTGTCTGACCGTCATCACCAAGCGGGGCTTTGAGGATAGAACCTCTATCCTTCATCTGAATTTTACCCAATGCCAAAATGTGTTAGACATAGACATAGAACATACAGTGCAGAAGGAGGCCATTCGGCCCATCGAGTCTGCACCGACCCATTTAAGCCCTCACTTCCACCCGATCCCCGTAACCCAATAACCCCATCTAAACTTTTTTTGGTCACGAAGGGTAATTTATCACGGCTAATCCACCTAACCTGCACACCTTTGGACTGTGGGAGGAAACCGGAGCACCTGGAGGAAACCCACGCACACACGGGGAGGACGTGCAGATTCCGCACAGGCAGTGACCCAGCGGGGAATCGAACCTCGGACCCTGGTGCTGTGAAGTCTCAGTGCTAACCACTGTGTTACCGTGCTGCCAAACCTTTGACACAGACGTGAGAGTTCAGACAGCTGACCCACAGCTGACCTGAGTATTTTCGCTTGTTTTGCAGGGATTACAAATGAAGACATGAACGAATGTTCAGGAGTGGCCTTCAACATAATTATTCTCAGATACAAGCAGAAGAAATGTGAAGAATACAAGGACGCCCTGAAGGCTGCAATGGGTAAGAACATCTCACGTGCTTCAATTTCCAATCTCTGACTGTGCAGAACTCCCTCAGTACTGACCCTCTGACAGTGCAGCACTCCCTCAGTACTGACCCTCTGACAGTGTAGCTCTCCCTCAGTACTGACCCTCTGACAGTGCAGCACTCCCTCAGTACTGACCCTCTGACAGTGCAGCACTCCCTCAGTACTGACCCTCTGACAGTGCAGCACCCCCTCAGTACTGACCCTCTGACAGTGCGGCACTCCCTCAGTACTGACCCTCTGACAGTGCAGCACTCCCTCAGTACTGGCCCTCTACCAGTGCAGCACTCCCTCAGTACTGACCCTCTGACAGTGCAGCACTCCCTCAGTACTGACCCTCTGACAGTGCAGCACCCCCTCAGTACTGACCCTCTGACAGTGCGGCACTCCCTCAGTACTGACCCTCTGACAGTGCAGTGCTCCCTCAGTACTGACCCTCTGACAGTGCAGCACCCCCTCAGTACTGACCCTCTGACAGTGCAGTGCTCCCTCAGTACTGACCCTCTGACAGTGCAGCACTCCCTCAGTACAGACCCTCTGACAGTGCAGAACTCCCTCAGTACTGACCCTCTGACAGTGCAGTGCTCCCTCAGTACTGACCCTCTAACAGTGCAGCACTCCCTCAGTACTGACCCTCTGACAGTGCAGAACTCCCTCAGTACTGACCCTCTGACAGTGCAGCACTCCCTCAGTACTGACCCTCTGACAGTGCAGAACTCCCTCAGTACTGATCCTCTGACAGTGCAGTGCTCCCTCAGTACTGACCCTCTGACAGTGCGGCACTCCCTCAGTACTGACCCACTGACAGTGCAGCACTCCCTCAGTACTGACCCCCTGACAGTGCAGCTCTCCCTCAGTACTGACCCTCTGACAGTGCAGCACTCCCTCAGTACTGACCCTCTGACAGTGCAGCAATCCCTCTGTACTGACCCTCTGACAGTGCAGCACTCCCTCAGTACTGACCCTCTGACAGTGCAGCACTCCCTCAGTAGCGACCCTCGGACAGTGCAGCGCTCCCTCAGTACTGACCCTCTGACAGTGCAGCACTCCCTCAGTACTGACCCCCTGACAGTGCAGCACCTGCTCAGTTCTGATCCTCTGACAGTGCAGCACTCCCTCAGTACTGACCCTCTGACAGTGCAGCACTCCCTCAGTACTGGCCCTCTGACAGTGCAGCACTCCCTCAGTACAGACCCTCTGACAGTGCAGCACTCCCTCAGAACTGTCTCTCTGACAGTGCGGCACTCCCTCAGTACTGACCCTCTGACAGTGCAGCACTCCCTCAGTACTGACCCTCTGACAGTGCAGCACTCCCTCAGTGCTGACCCTCTGACAGTGCAGCGCTCCCTCAGTGCTGACCCTCTGACAGTGCGGCACTCCCTCAGTACTGACCCTCTGACATTGCAGCACTCCCTCAGTACTGACCCTCTGACAGTGCAGCACTCTCGCAGTACTGACCCTCTGACAGTGCAGCACTCCCTCAGTCCTGACCCTCTGACAGTGCAGCACTCCCTCACTACTGACCCTCTGACAGTGCAGCACTCCCTCAGTACTGACCCTCTGACAGTGCAGCACTCCCTCAGTACTGACCCTCTGACAGTGCGGCACTCCCTCAGCACTGAACCTCTGACATTGCAGCACTCCCTCAGTACTGACCCTCTGACAGTGCAGCACTCCCTCAGTACTGACCCTCTGACAGTGCAGCACTCCCTCAGTACAGAACATCTGACAGTGCGGCACTCCCTCAGTACTGACCCTCTGACAGTGCTGCACTCCCTCAGTACTGACCCTCTGACAGTGCAGCACTCCCTCAGTACTGTCCCTCTGACAGTGCAGTGCTCCCTCAGTACTGACCCTCTGACAGTGAGGCTCCCTCAGTACGGACCCTCTGACAGTGCGGCTCCCTCAGTACTGACCCTCTGACATTGCAGCACTCCCTCAGTACTGACCCTCTGACAGTGCAGCACTCCCTCAGTACTGACCCTCTGACAGTGCAGCACTCCCTCAGTACTGACCCTCTGACAGTGCAGCACTCCCTCAGGACTGACCCTCTGACAGTGCGGCACTCCCTCAGTACTGAACCTCTGACATTGCAGCACTCCCTCAGTACTGACTCTCTGACAGTGCAGCACTCCCTCAGTACTGACCCTCTGACAGTGCAGCACTCCCTCAGTACTGAACATCTGACAGTGCGGCACTCTCTCAGTACTGAACCTCTGACAGTGCGGCACTCCCTCAGTACTGACCCTCTGACAGTGCAGCACTCCCTCAGTAATGTCCCTCTGACAGTGCAGTGCACCCTCAGTACTGACCCTCTGACAGTGCGGCTCCCTCAGTACGGACCCTCTGACAGTGCGGCTCCCTCAGTACTGACCCTCTGACAGTGCAGTACTCCCTCAGTACTGACCCTGCGACAGTGCAGCACTCCCTCAGTACTGACCCTCTGACAGTGCGGCAATCCCTCAGTACGGACCCTCTGACAGTGCAGCACTCCTTCAGTACTGACCCTCTGACAGTGCAGCACTCCCTCAGTACTGACACTCTGACAGTGCAGCACTCCCTCAGTACTCACCCTCTGACAGTGCAGCACTCCCTCAGTACTGACCCTCTGACAGTGCAGCACTCCCTCAATACTGACCCTCTGACAGTGCAGCACTCCCTCAATATTGACGCTCTGACAGTGCAGCGCTCCCACAGTACTGACACTCTGACAGTGCGGCACACCCTCAGCACTGACCCTCTGACAGTGCAGCACTCCTTCAGTACTGACCCTCTGACAGTGCGGCACTCCCTCAGTACTGACCCTCTGACAGTGCAGCTCTCCCTCAGTACTGACCCTCTGACAGTGCGGCACTCCCTCAGTACTGACGCTCTGACAGTGCGGCACTCCCTCAGTACTGACCCTCTGACAGTGCAGCACTCCCTCAGCACTGACCCTCTGACAGTGCAGCACTCTCTCAGTACTGACTCTCTGACAGTGCGGCACTGCCACAGTACTGACCCTCTGACAGTGCAGCACTCCCTCAGCACTGACCCTCTGATAGTGCGGCACTGCCTCAGTACTGACCCTCTGACAGTGCAGCACTCCCTCAGTACTGTCCCTCTGACAGTGCAGTGCTCCCTCAGTACTGACCCTCTGACAGTGCGGCTCCCTCAGTACGGACCCTCTGACAGTGCGGCTCCCTCAGTACTGACCCTCTGAAATTGCAGCACTCCCGCAGTACTGACCCTCTGACAGTGCAGCACTCCTTCAGTACTGACCCTCTGACAGTGCAGCACTCCCTCAGTACTGACCCTCTGACAGTGCAACACTCCCTCAGTACTGACCCTCTGACAGTGCGGCACTCCCTCAGTACTGAATCTCTGACATTGCAGCACTCCCTCAGTACTGACCCTCTGACAGTGCAGCACTCCCTCAGTACTGGCCCTCTGACAGTGCAGCACTCCCTCAGTACTGAACATCTGACAGTGCGGCACTCCCTCAGTACTGAGCCACTGACAGTGCAGCACTCCCTCAGTACTGACCCTCTGACAGTGCAGCACTCCCTCAGTACTGTCCCTCTGACAGTGCAGTGCTCCCTCAGTACTGACCCTCTGACAGTGCGGCTCCCTCAGTACGGACCCTCTGACAGTGCGGCTCCCTCAGTACTGACCCTCTGACAGTGCAGTACTCCCTCAGTACTGACCCTGCGACAGTGCAGCACTCCCTCAGTACTGACCCTCTGACAGTGCGGCACTCCCTCAGTACGGACCCTCTGACAGTGCAGCACTCCTTCAGTACTGACCCTCTGAAAGTGCAGCACTCCCTCAGTACTGACACTCTGACAGTGCAGCACTCCCTCAGGACTGACCCTCTGACAGTGCAGCACTCCCTCAGTACTGACCCTCTGTAAGTGCAGCACTCCCTCAATACTGACCCTCTGACAGTGCAGCACTCCCTCAATATTGACCCTCTGACAGTGCAGCACTCCCACAGTACTGACCCTCTGACAGTGCGGCACTCCTTCAGTACTCACCCTCTGACAGTGCAGCACTCCCTCAGCACTGACCCTCTGACGGTGCGGCACTCCCTCAGCACTGACCCTCTGACAGTGCAGCACTCTCTCAGTACTGACCATCTGACGGTGCGGCACTCCCTCAGCACTGACCCTCTGACAGTGCGGCACTCCCTCAGCACTGACCCTCTGAAAGTGCAGCAGTCCCTCAGTACTGACACTATGACAATGCAGCACTACCTCAGTACTGACGCTCTGACAGTGCGGCACTCCCTCAGTACTGACCCTCTTACAGTGCAGCACTCCCTCAGCACTGACCATCTGACAGTGCAGCACTCTCTCAGTACTGACCCTCTGACAGTGCAGCACTCTCGCAGTACTGACCCTCTGACAGTGCAGCACTCCCTCAGTCCTGACCCTCTGACAGTGCAGCACTCCCTCACTACTGACCCTCTGACAGTGCAGCACTCCCTCAGTACTGACCCTCTGACAGTGCAGCACTCCCTCAGTACTGACCCTCTGACAGTGCGGCACTCCCTCAGCACTGAACCTCTGACATTGCAGCACTCCCTCAGTACTGACCCTCTGACAGTGCAGCACTCCCTCAGTACTGTCCCTCTGACAGTGCAGCACACCCTCAGTACAGAACATCTGACAGTGCGGCACTCCCTCAGTACTGACCCTCTGACAGTGCTGCACTCCCTCAGTACTGACCCTCTGACAGTGCAGCACTCCCTCAGTACTGTCCCTCTGACAGTGCAGTGCTCCCTCAGTACTGACCCTCTGACAGTGAGGCTCCCTCAGTACGGACCCTCTGACAGTGCGGCTCCCTCAGTACTGACCCTCTGACATTGCAGCACTCCCTCAGTACTGACCCTCTGACAGTGCAGCACTCCCTCAGTACTGACCCTCTGACAGTGCAGCACTCCCTCAGTACTGACCCTCTGACAGTGCAGCACTCCCTCAGGACTGACCCTCTGACAGTGCGGCACTCCCTCAGTACTGAACCTCTGACATTGCAGCACTCCCTCAGTACTGACTCTCTGACAGTGCGGCACTCCCTCAGTACTGACCCTCTGACAGTGCAGCACTCCTTCAGTACTGACTCTCTGACAGTGCAGCACTCCCTCAGTACTGACCCTCTGACAGTGCAGCACTCCCTCAGTACTGAACATCTGACAGTGCGGCACTCTCTCAGTACTGAACCTCTGACAGTGCGGCACTCCCTCAGTACTGACCCTCTGACAGTGCAGCACTCCCTCAGTAATGTCCCTCTGACAGTGCAGTGCACCCTCAGTACTGACCCTCTGACAGTGCGGCTCCCTCAGTACGGACCCTCTGACAGTGCGGCTCCCTCAGTACTGACCCTCTGACAGTGCAGTACTCCCTCAGTACTGACCCTGCGACAGTGCAGCACTCCCTCAGTACTGACCCTCTGACAGTGCGGCACTCCCTCAGTACGGACCCTCTGACAGTGCAGCACTCCTTCAGTACTGACCCTCTGACAGTGCAGCACTCCCTCAGTACTGACACTCTGACAGTGCAGCACTCCCTCAGTACTCACCCTCTGACAGTGCAGCACTCCCTCAGTACTGACCCTCTGACAGTGCAGCACTCCCTCAATACTGACCCTCTGACAGTGCAGCACTCCCTCAATATTGACGCTCTGACAGTGCAGCGCTCCCACAGTACTGACACTCTGACAGTGCGGCACACCCTCAGCACTGACCCTCTGACAGTGCAGCACTCCTTCAGTACTGACCCTCTGACAGTGCGGCACTCCCTCAGTACTGACCCTCTGACAGTGCAGCTCTCCCTCAGTACTGACCCTCTGACAGTGCGGCACTCCCTCAGTACTGACGCTCTGACAGTGCGGCACTCCCTCAGTACTGAGCCTCTGACAGTGCAGCACTCCCTCAGCACTGACCCTCTGACAGTGCAGCACTCTCTCAGTACTGACTCTCTGACAGTGCGGCACTGCCACAGTACTGACCCTCTGACAGTGCAGCACTCCCTCAGCACTGACCCTCTGATAGTGCGGCACTGCCTCAGTACTGACCCTCTGACAGTGCAGCACTCCCTCAGTACTGTCCCTCTGACAGTGCAGTGCTCCCTCAGTACTGACCCTCTGACAGTGCGGCTCCCTCAGTACGGACCCTCTGACAGTGCGGCTCCCTCAGTACTGACCCTCTGAAATTGCAGCACTCCCGCAGTACTGACCCTCTGACAGTGCAGCACTCCTTCAGTACTGACCCTCTGACAGTGCAGCACTCCCTCAGTACTGACCCTCTGACAGTGCAACACTCCCTCAGTACTGACCCTCTGACAGTGCGGCACTCCCTCAGTACTGAATCTCTGACATTGCAGCACTCCCTCAGTACTGACCCTCTGACAGTGCAGCACTCCCTCAGTACTGGCCCTCTGACAGTGCAGCACTCCCTCAGTACTGAACATCTGACAGTGCGGCACTCCCTCAGTACTGAGCCTCTGACAGTGCAGCACTCCCTCAGTACTGACCCTCTGACAGTGCAGCACTCCCTCAGTACTGTCCCTCTGACAGTGCAGTGCTCCCTCAGTACTGACCCTCTGACAGTGCGGCTCCCTCAGTACGGACCCTCTGACAGTGCGGCTCCCTCAGTACTGACCCTCTGACAGTGCAGTACTCCCTCAGTACTGACCCTGCGACAGTGCAGCACTCCCTCAGTACTGACCCTCTGACAGTGCGGCACTCCCTCAGTACGGACCCTCTGACAGTGCAGCACTCCTTCAGTACTGACCCTCTGAAAGTGCAGCACTCCCTCAGTACTGACACTCTGACAGTGCAGCACTCCCTCAGGACTGACCCTCTGACAGTGCAGCACTCCCTCAGTACTGACCCTCTGTAAGTGCAGCACTCCCTCAATACTGACCCTCTGACAGTGCAGCACTCCCTCAATATTGACCCTCTGACAGTGCAGCACTCCCACAGTACTGACCCTCTGACAGTGCGGCACTCCTTCAGTACTCACCCTCTGACAGTGCAGCACTCCCTCAGCACTGACCCTCTGACGGTGCGGCACTCCCTCAGCACTGACCCTCTGACAGTGCAGCACTCTCTCAGTACTGACCCTCTGACGGTGCGGCACTCCCTCAGCACTGACCCTCTGACAGTGCGGCACTCCCTCAGCACTGACCCTCTGAAAGTGCAGCACTCCCTCAGTACTGACACTCTGACAATGCAGCACTACCTCAGTACTGACGCTCTGACAGTGCGGCACTCCCTCAGTACTGACCCTCTTACAGTGCAGCACTCCCTCAGCACTGACCATCTGACAGTGCAGCACTCTCTCAGTACTGACTCTCTGACAGTGCGGCACTCCTTCAGTACTGACCCTCTGACAGTGCCGCACTCCCTCAGTACTGACGCTCTGACAGTGCGGCACTCCCTCAGTACTGACCCTCTGACAGTGCAGCAGTCCCTCAGTACTGACCCTCTGACAGTGCAGCAGTCTCTCAGTACTGACTCTCTGACAGTGCAGCACTCTCTCAGTACTGACTCTCTGACAGTGCGGCACTCCTTCAGTACTGACCCTCTGACAGTGCAGCGCGATTCAGTACTGACCCTCTGACAGTGCAGCTCTCCCTCAGTACTGACCCTCTGACAGTGCGGCACTCCCTCAGCACTGACCCACTGACAGTGCAGCACTCCCTCAGTACTGACCCTCTGACAGTGCGGCACTCCCTCAGCACTGACCCACTGACAGTGCAGCACTCTCTCAGTACTGACTCTCTGACAGTGCAGCACTCCCTCAGTACTGACCCTCTGACAGTGCAGCACTCCCTCAGTACTGACCCTCTGACAGTGCAGCACTCCCTCAGTACTGACCCTCTGACAGTGCAGCACTCCCTCAGTACTGACCCTCTGACAGTGCAGCACTCCCTCAGTACTGACTCTCTGACAGTGCGGCACTCCCTCAGCACTGACCAACTGACAGTGCAGCACTCTCTCAGTACTGACTCTCTGACAGTGCAGCACTCCCTCAGTACTGACCCTCTGACAGTGCAGCACTCCCTCAGTACTGACCCTCTGACAGTGCAGCACTCCCTCAGTACTGACCCTCTGACAGTGCGGCACTCCCTCAGCACTAGCCCTCTGACAGTGCGGCACTCCCTCAATACTGACCCTCTGACAGTGCAGCAGTCCCTCAGTCCTGACCCTCTGACACTGCAGCACTCCCTCAGTACTGACCCTCTGACAGTGCAGCGCTACCTCAGTCCTGACCCCCTGACAGTGCAGCATTCCCTCAGTACTGACCCTCTGACAGTGCAGCGCTCCCTCAGTACTGACCCTCTGACAGTGCAGCGCTACCTCAGTCCTGACCCCCTGACAGTGCAGCACTCCCTCAGTACTGACCCTCTGACAGTGCAGCACTCCCTCAGTACTGACCCTCTGACAGTGCAGCACTCCCTCAGTAACGTCCCTCTGACAATGCAGCACTCCCTCAGAACTGACCCTCTGACAGTGCAGCACTCCCTCAGCACTGACCCCCTGACAGTGCAGCTCTGCCTCAGTAACGTCCCTCTGACAATGCAGCACTCCCTCAGTACTGACCCTCTGACATTGCGGCACTCCCTCAGTACTGACCCTCTCACAGTGCAGCACTCCTTCAGTATTGACCCTCTGACAGTGCAGCACTCCCTCAGTCCTGACACTCTGACAGTGCAGCACTCCCTCAGCACTGACCCTCTTACAGTGCGGCACTCCCTCAGCACTGACCCTCTGACAGTGCAGCACTCCCTCAGTACTGACCCTCTGACAGTGCGGCACTCCCTCAGTACTGAGCCTCTGACAGTGCAGCACTCCCTCAGTACTGACCCTCTTACAGTGCAGCACTCCCTCAGTACTGACCCTCTGACAGTGCAGCACTCCCTCAGTACTGATCCTCTGACAGTGCAGCGCTCCCTCAGCACTGACCCTCTGACAGTGCGGCACTCCCTCAATACTGACCCTCTGACAGTGCAGCACTCGCTCAGTACTGACCATCTGACAGTGCAGCTCTCCCTCAGTCCTGACCCTCTGACACTGCAGCACTCCCTCAGTACTGACCATCTGACAGTGCAGCGCTCCCTCAGTACTGACCCTCTGACAGTGCGGCACTCCCTCAGTACTGACCCTCTGACAGTGCAGCATTCCTTCAGTACTGACCCTCTGACAGTGCGGCACTCCCTCAGTACTGACCCTCTGACTGTGCAGCTCTCCCTCAGTACTGACCCTCTGACAGTGCGGCACTCCCTCAGCACTGACCCTCTGACAGTGCAGCACTCCCTCAGTACTGACCCTCTGACAGTGCGGCACTCCCTCAGCACTGGCCCTCTGACAGTGCGGCACTCCCTCAATACTGACCCTCTGACAGTGCAGCAGTCCCTCAGTCCTGACCCTCTGACACTGCGGCACTCCCTCAGTACTGACCCTCTGACAGTGCAGCGCTCCCTCAGTACTGACCCTCTGACAGTGCAGCGCTACCTCAGTCCTGACCCCCTGACAGTGCAGCACTCCCTCAATACTGACCCTCTGACACTGCAGCACTCCCTCAGTACTGACCCTCTGACAGTGCAGCGCTACCTCAGTCCTGACACCCTGACAGTGCAGCACTCCCTCAGTACTGACCCTCTGACAGTGCAGCAGTCCCTCAGTCCTGACCCTCTGACACTGCAGCACTCCCTCAGCACTGACCCTCTGACACTGCAGCGCTACCTCAGTCCTGACCCCCTGACAGTGCAGCACTCCCTCAGTACTGACCCTCTGACAGTGCAGCGCTACCTCAGTACTGACCCTCTGACAGTGCAGCACTCCCTCAGTAACGTCCCTCTGACAGTGCAGCACTCCCTCAGAACTGACCCTCTGACAGTGCAGCACTCCCACAATATTGACCCTCTGACAGTGCAGCGCTCCCACAGTACTGACCCTCTGACAGTGCGGCACTGCCTCAGTACTGACCCTCTGACAGTGCAGCACTCCCTCAGTACTGTCCCTCTGACAGTGCAGTGCTCCCTCAGTACTGACCCTCTGACAGTGCGGCTCCCTCAGTACGGACCCTCTGACAGTGCGGCTCCCTCAGTACTGACCCTCTGAAATTGCAGCACTCCCGCAGTACTGACCCTCTGACAGTGCAGCACTCCTTCAGTACTGACCCTCTGACAGTGCAGCACTCCCTCAGTACTGACCCTCTGACAGTGCAACACTCCCTCAGTACTGACCCTCTGACAGTGCGGCACTCCCTCAGTACTGAATCTCTGACATTGCAGCACTCCCTCAGTACTGACCCTCTGACAGTGCAGCACTCCCTCAGTACTGGCCCTCTGACAGTGCAGCACTCCCTCAGTACTGAACATCTGACAGTGCGGCACTCCCTCAGTACTGAGCCTCTGACAGTGCAGCACTCCCTCAGTACTGACCCTCTGACAGTGCAGCACTCCCTCAGTACTGTCCCTCTGACAGTGCAGTGCTCCCTCAGTACTGACCCTCTGACAGTGCGGCTCCCTCAGTACGGACCCTCTGACAGTGCGGCTCCCTCAGTACTGACCCTCTGACAGTGCAGTACTCCCTCAGTACTGACCCTGCGACAGTGCAGCACTCCCTCAGTACTGACCCTCTGACAGTGCGGCACTCCCTCAGTACGGACCCTCTGACAGTGCAGCACTCCCTCAGTACTGACCCTCTGACAGTGCAGCACTCCCTCAGTACTGACCCTCTGACAGTGCAGCACTCCCTCAGTACTGACCCTCTGACAGTGCAGCACTCCCTCAGTACTGACTCTCTGACAGTGCGGCACTCCCTCAGCACTGACCAACTGACAGTGCAGCACTCTCTCAGTACTGACTCTCTGACAGTGCAGCACTCCCTCAGTACTGACCCTCTGACAGTGCAGCACTCCCTCAGTACTGACCCTCTGACAGTGCAGCACTCCCTCAGTACTGACCCTCTGACAGTGCGGCACTCCCTCAGCACTAGCCCTCAGACAGTGCGGCACTCCCTCAATACTGACCCTCTGACAGTGCAGCAGTCCCTCAGTCCTGACCTTCTGACACTGCAGCACTCCCTCAGTACTGACCCTCTGACAGTGCAGCGCTACCTCAGTCCTGACCCCCTGACAGTGCAGCATTCCCTCAGTACTGACCCTCTGACAGTGCAGCGCTCCCTCAGCACTGACCCTCTTACAGTGCGGCACTCCCTCAGCACTGACCCTCTGACAGTGCAGCACTCCCTCAGTACTGACCCTCTGACAGTGCGGCACTCCCTCAGTACTGAGCCTCTGACAGTGCAGCACTCCCTCAGTACTGACCCTCTTACAGTGCAGCACTCCCTCAGTACTGACCCTCTGACAGTGCAGCACTCCCTCAGTACTGATCCTCTGACAGTGCAGCGCTCCCTCAGCACTGACCCTCTGACAGTGCGGCACTCCCTCAATACTGACCCTCTGACAGTGCAGCACTCGCTCAGTACTGACCATCTGACAGTGCAGCTCTCCCTCAGTCCTGACCCTCTGACACTGCAGCACTCCCTCAGTACTGACCCTCTGACAGTGTAGCGCTCCCTCAGTACTGACCCTCTGACAGTGCGGCACTCCCTCAGTACTGACTCTCTGACAGTGCAGCACTCCCTCAGTACTGACTCTCTGACAGTGCAGCATTCCTTCAGTACTGACCCTCTGACAGTGCGGCACTCCCTCAGTACTGACCCTCTGACTGTGCAGCTCTCCCTCAGTACTGACCCTCTGACAGTGCGGCACTCCCTCAGCACTGGCCCTCTGACAGTGCGGCACTCCCTCAATACTGACCCTCTGACAGTGCAGCAGTCCCTCAGTCCTGACCCTCTGACACTGCAGCACTCCCTCAGTACTGACCCTCTGACAGTGCAGCGCTCCCTCAGTACTGACCCTCTGACAGTGCAGCGCTACCTCAGTCCTGACCCCCTGACAGTGCAGCACTCCCTCAATACTGACCCTCTGACACTGCAGCACTCCCTCAGTACTGACCCTCTGACAGTGCAGCGCTACCTCAGTCCTGACCCCCTGACAGTGCAGCACTCCCTCAGTACTGACCCTCTGACAGTGCAGCAGTCCCTCAGTCCTGACCCTCTGACACTGCAGCACTCCCTCAGTACTGACCCTCTGACACTGCAGCGCTACCTCAGTCCTGACCCCCTGACAGTGCAGCACTCCCTCAGTACTGACCCTCTGACAGTGCAGCGCTACCTCAGTCCTGACCCCCTGACAGTGCAGCGCTCCCTCAGTACTGACCCTCTGACAGTGCGGCACTCCCTCAGTACTGACCCTCTGACAGTGCAGCACTCCCTCAGTAACGTCCCTCTGACAGTGCAGCACTCCCTCAGAACTGACCCTCTGACAGTGCAGCACTCCCACAATATTGACCCACTGACAGTGCAGCGCTCCCACAGTACTGACCCTCTGACAGTGCGGCACTCTCTCAGTACTGACCCTCTGACAGTGCTGCGCTCCCTCAGCACTGACCCTCTGACAGTGCAGCACTCCCTCAGTACTGACCCTCTGACAGTGCAGCATTCCTTCAGTACTGACCCTCTGACAGTGCGGCACTCCCTCAGTACTGACGCTCTGACAGTGCAGCACTCCTTCAGTATTGACCCTCTGACAGTGCAGCACTCCCTCAGTACTGACCCTCTGACAGTGCAGCACTCTCTCAGTACTGACCCTCTGACAGTGCAGCACTCACTCAGTACTGACCCTCTGACAGTGCAGCACTCCCTCAGTACTGACCCTCTGACAGTGCAGCACTCCCTCAGTACTGACCCTCTGGCAGTGCAGCACTCCCTCAGTACTGGCTATCTGACAGTGCAGCACTCCGTCAGTACTGACCCTCTGACAGTGCAGCACTCCCACAGTACTAACCCTCTGACAGTGCAGCACTCCCTCAGTACTTACCCTCTGACAGTGCGGCACTCCCTCACTACTGACCCTCTGACAGTGCGGCACTCCCTCAGTACTGACCCTCTGACAGTGCAGCACTCCCTCAGTACTGACCCTATGACAGTGCAGCACTCCCTCAGTACTGACCCTCTGACAGTGCAGCACTCCCTCAGTACTGACCCTCTGACAGTGCAGCACTCAATCAGCACTGACCCTCTGACAGTGCAGCACTCCCTCACTACTGACCCTCTGACAGTGCAGCATTCCCTCAGTACTGACCCGCTGACAGTGCAGCCGTCCCTCAGTACTGACCCTCTGACAGTGCGGCACTCCCTCAGTACTGACCTCTGACAGTGCAGCACTCCCTCAGCACTGACCCTCTGACAGTGCGGCGCTCCCTCAGTACTGATCCTCTGACAGTGCAGCATTCCCTCAGTACTGACCCTCTGACAGTGCGGCACTCCCACAGAACTGACCCTCTGACAGTGCAGCACTCCCTCAGTACTGACCCTCTGACAGTGCGGCACTCCCTCAGCACTGACCCTCTGACAGTGCGGCACTCCCTCTGTACTGACCCTCTGACAGTGCAGCACTTCCTCAGTACTGACCCTCTGACAGTGCAGCACTCCCTCAGTACTGACCCTCTGACATTGCAGCACTCCCTCAGTACTGACCCTCTGACAGTGCAGCACTTCCTCAGTACTGACCCTCTGACAGTGCGGCACTCCCTCTGTACTGACCCTCTGACAGTGCAGCACTTCCTCAGTACTGACCCTCTGACAGTGCAGCACTCCCTCAGTACTGACCCTCTGACATTGCAGCACTCCCTCAGTACTGACCCTCTGACAGTGCAGCACTTCCTCAGTACTGACCCTCTGACAGTGCAGCACTCCCTCAGTACTGACCCTCTGACAGTGCAGCACTCCCTCAATACTGACCCTCTCACTGTGCAGCACTCCCTCAGTACTGACCCTCTGACAGTGCGGCACTCCCTCAGTACTGACCCTCTGACAGTGCGGCACTCCCTCAGTACTGACCCTCTGACAGTGCGGCACTCCCTCACTACAGACCCTCTGACAGTGCAGCACTCCCTCAGTACTGACCCTATGACAGTCCAGCACTCCCTCAGTACTGACCCTCTGACAGTGCAGCACTCCCTCAGTACTGACCCTCTGATAGTGCAGCACTCCCTCAGTACTGATCCTCTGACAGTGCAGCATTCCCTCAGTACTGACCCTCTGACAGTGCAGCACTCCCTCAGTACTGACCCTCTGATAGTGCAGCACTCCCTCAGTACTGACCCTCTGACAGTGCAGCACTCCCTCAGTACTGACCCTCTGACAGTGCAGCACTCTCTCAGTACTGACCCTCTGACAGTGCAGCACTCACTCAGTACTGACCCTCTGACAGTGCAGCACTCCCTCAGTACTGACCCTCTGACAGTGCAGCACTCCCTCAGTACTGACCCTCTGGCAGTGCAGCACTCCCTCAGTACTGGCTATCTGACAGTGCAGCACTCCCTCAGTACTGACCCTCTGACAGTGCAGCACTCCCACAGTACTAACCCTCTGACAGTGCAGCACTCCCTCAGTACTGACCCTCTGACAGTGCGGCACTCCCTCACTACTGACCCTCTGACAGTGCGGCACTCCCTCAGTACTGACCCTCTGACAGTGCAGCACTCCCTCAGTACTGACCCTATGACAGTGCAGCACTCCCTCAGTACTGACTCTCTGACAGTGCAGCACTCCATCAGTACTGACCCTCTGACAGTGCAGCACTCCATCAGTACTGACCCTCTGACAGTGCAGCACTCACTCAGCACTGACCCTCTGACAGTGCAGCACTCCCTCACTACTGACCCTCTGACAGTGCAGCATTCCCTCAGTACTGACCCTCTGGCAGTGCAGCACTACCTCAGCACTGACCCTCTGACAGTGCGGCACTCCCTCAGCACTGACCCTCTGACAGTGCGGCACTCCCTCAGTACTGACCCTCTGACAGTGCAGCACTCCCTCAGTACAGATCCTCTGTCAGTGCAGCATTCCCTCAGTACTGACCCTCTGACAGTGCAGCACTCCCTCAGTACTGACCCTCTAACTGTGCAGCACTCCCTCAGTACTGACCCTCTGACAGTGCAGCACTCCGTCAGTACTGACCTTCTGACAGTGCAGCACTCCCTCAGTACTGGCCCTCTGACAGTGCGGCACTCCCTCAGTACTGACCCTCTGACAGTGCAGCACTCCCTCAGTACTGATCCTCTGTCAGTGCAGCATTCCCTCAGTTCTGACCCTCTGACAGTGCAGCACTCCCTCAGTACTGATCCTCTGTCAGTGCAGCATTCCCTCAGTACTGACCCTCTGACAGTGCAGCACTCCCTCAGTACTGACCCTCTGATAGTGCAGCACTCCCTCAGTACTGACCCTCTGACAGTGCAGCACTCCCTCAGTACTGACCATCTGACAGTGCAGCACTCCCTCAGTACTGACCCTCTGACAGTGCAGCACTCCCTCAGTACTGACCATCTGACAGTGCGGCACTCACTCAGTACTGACCCTCTGACAGTGCAGCACTCCCTCAGTACTGACCCTCTGACAGTGGAGCACTCCCTCAGTACTGACCCTCTGACAGTACAGCACTCCCTCAGTACTGGCTATCTGACAGTGCAGCACTCCCTCAGTACTGACCCTCTGACAGTACAGCACTCCCTCAGTACTGACTATCTGACAGTGCAGCATTCCCTCAGTACTAACCCTCTGACAGTGCAGCACTCCCTCAGTACTGACCCTCTGACAGTGCGGCACTCCCTCACTACTGACCCTCTGACAGTGCGGCACTCCCTCAGTACTGACCCTCTGACAGTACAGCACTCCCTCAGTACTGACCCTCTGACAGTGCAGCGCTCCCTCACTACTGACCGTCTGACAGTGCAGCATTCCCTCAGTACTGACCCGCTGACAGTGCAGCACTCCCTCAGTACTGACCCTCTGACAGTGCAGCACTCCCTCAGCACTGACCCTCTGACAGTGCAGCACTCCCTCACTACTGACCGTCTGACAGTGCGGCATTCCCTCAGTACTGACCCGCTGATAGTGCAGCCGTCCCTCAGTACTGACCCTCTGAAAGTGCGGCACTCCCTCAGTACTGACCTCTGACAGTGCAGCACTCCCTCAGCACTGACCCTTTGACAGTGCGGCGCTCCCTCAGTACTGATCCTCTGACAGTGCAGCATTCCCTCAGTACTGACCCTCTGGCAGTGCAGCACTACCTCAGTACTGACCCTCTGACAGTGCAGCACTCCCTCAGTACTGACCCTCTGACAGTGCGGCACTCCCTCAGCACTGACCCTCTGACAGTGCGGCACTCCCTCTGTACTGACCCTCTGACAGTGCAGCACTCCCTCAGTACTGACCCTCTGACAGTGCAGCACTCCCTCAGTACTGACCCTCTGACATTGCAGCACTCCCTCAGTACTGGCCATCTGACAGTGCAGCACTCCCTCAATACTGACCCTCTAACTGTGCAGTACTCCCTCAGTACTGACCCTCTGACAGTGCAGCACTCCGTCAGTACTGACCCTCTGACAGTGCGGCACTCCCTCAGTACTGACCCTCTGACAGTGCGGCACTCCCTCAGTACTGACCCTCTGACAGTGCGGCACTCCCTCACTACTGGCCCTCTGACAGTGCAGCACTCCCTCAGTACTGACCCTATGACAGTTCAGCACTCCCTCAGTACTGACCCTCTGACAGTGCAGCACTCCCTCAGTACTGACCCTCTGACAGTGCAGCTCTCCCTCAGTACTGACCCTCTGACAGTGCGGCACTCCCTCAGTCCTGACCCTCTGACAGTGCAGCACTCCCTCAGTACTAACCCTCTGACAGTGCAGTACTCCCTCACTACTGACGCTCTGACAGTGCAGCACTCCCTCAGTACTGACCCTCTGACAGTGCAGCACTCCCTCAGTACTGATCCTCTGACAGTGCAGCACTCCCTCAGTACTGACCCTCTGACAGTGCAGCACTCCCTCAGTACTGACCCTCTGACAGTGCAGCACTCCCTCAGTACTGACCCTCTGACAGTGCGGCACTCCCTCAGTACTGACCCTCTGACAGTGCAGCACTCCTCCAGTACTGACCCGCTGACAGTGCAGGACTCCCTCAGTACTGACCCTCTGACAGTGCAGCACTCCTTCAGTACTGACCCGCTGACAGTGCAGCACTCCCTCAGTACTGACCCTCTGACAGTGCGGCACTCCCTCAGTACTGACCCTCTGACAGTGCAGTGCTCCCTCAGTACTGACCCTCTGACAGTGCAGCACTCCCTCAGTACTGACCCTCTGACAGTGCGGCACTCCCTCACTACTGGCCCTCTGACAGTGCAGCACTCCCTCAGTACTGACCCTATGACAGTTCAGCACTCCCTCAGTACTGACCCTCTGACAGTGCAGCACTCCCTCAGTACTGACCCTCTGACAGTGCAGCTCTCCCTCAGTACTGACCCTCTGACAGTGCGGCACTCCCTCAGTCCTGACCCTCTGACTGTGCAGCACTCCCTCAGTACTAACCCTCTGACAGTGCAGTACTCCCTCACTACTGACCCTCTGACAGTGCAGCACTCCCTCAGTACTGACCCTCTGACAGTGCAGCACTCCCTCAGTACTGATCCTCTGACAGTGCAGCACTCCCTCAGTACTGACCCTCTGACAGTGCAGCACTCCCTCAGTACTGACCCTCTGACAGTGCAGCACTCCCTCAGTACTGACCCTCTGACAGTGCGGCACTCCCTCAGTACTGACCCTCTGACAGTGCAGCACTCCTCCAGTACTGACCCGCTGACAGTGCAGGACTCCCTCAGTACTGACCCTCTGACAGTGCAGCACTCCTTCAGTACTGACCCGCTGACAGTGCAGCACTCCCTCAGTACTGACCCTCTGACAGTGCGGCACTCCCTCAGTACTGACCCTCTGACAGTGCAGCGCTCCCTCAGTACTGACCCGCTGACAGTGCAGCACTCCCTCAGTACTGACCCTCTGACAGTGCAGCACTCCCTCAGTACTGACCCTCTGACAGTGCGGCGCTCCCTCAGTACTGACCCGCTGACAGTGCAGCACTCCCTCAGTACTGACCCTCTGACAGTGCATCAGTCCCTCAGTACTGATCTTCTGATAGTGATGCACTCCCTCAGTACTGACCCTCTGACAGTGCGGCACTCCCTCAGTACTGACTCTCTGACAGTGCAGCACTCCCTCAGTACTGACTCTCTGACAGTGCAGCTTTCCCTCAGTACTGACTCTCTGACAGTGCAGCACTCCCTCAGTACTGACCCTCTGAGATCGTGACTCTAAGCTAATTGCTCCTCGAGTGCAAGTTAAACTGGGAAAACTGGCAGTTCGGCAAGGTGACCCTCTTCCCTTTCATCGACCGCGAAACATTCCGGCTGGCTTCTGAGGTTTGACGTCGCAGGAGGGGGCCAATGTTCAGGTGGGTGGTTTGAAGTGTGTCTACTTCAATGCCAGGAGTATACGAAACAAGGTAGGGGAACTGGCAGCATGGGTTGGTACCTGGGACTTCAATGTTGTGGCCATTTCGGAGACATGGATAGAGCAGGGACAGGAATGGATGTTGCAGGTTCCGGGGTTTAGGTGTTTTAGTAAGCTCAGAGAAGGAGGCAAAAGAGGGGGAGGTGTGGCGCTGCTAGTCAAAAGCAGTATTATGGTGGCGGAGAGGATGCTAGATGGGGACTCTTCTTCCGAGGTAGTATGGGCTGAAGTTAGAAACAGGAAAGGAGAGGTCACCCTGTTGGGAGTTTTTTATAGGCCTCCTAATAGTTCTAGGGATGTAGAGGAAAGGATGGCGAAGATGATTCTGGATAAGAGCGAAAGTAACAGGGTAGTTATTATGGGAGACTTTAACTTTCCAAATATTGACTGGAAAAGATATAGTTTGAGTACAATAGATGGGTCGTTTTTTGTACAGTGTGTGCAGGAGGGTTTCCTGAAACAATATGTTGACAGGCCAACAAGAGGCGAGGCCACGTTGGATTTGGTTTTGGGTAATGAACCAGGCCAGGTGTTGGATTTGGAGGTAGGAGAGCAATTTGGGGACAGTGACCACAATTCGGTGACGTTTACGTTAATGATGGAAAGGGATAAGTATACACCGCAGGGCAAGAGTTATAGCTGGGGGAAGGGCAATTATGATGCCATTAGACGTGACTTGGGGGGGATAAGGTGGAGAAGTAGGCTGCAAGTGTTGGGCACACTGGATAAGTGGGGCTTGTTCAAGGATCAGCTACTGCGTGTTCTTGATAAGTATGTACCGGTCAGACAGGGAGGAAGGCGTCGAGCGAGGGAACCCTGGTTTACCAAGGTAGTGGAATCTCTTGTTAAGAGGAAGAAGGAGGCCTATGTGAAGATGAGGTGTGAAGTTTCGGTTGGGGCGATGGATAGTTACAAGGTAGCGAGGAAGGATCTAAAGAGAGAGCTAAGACGAGCAAGGAGGGGACATGAGAAGTATTTGGCAGGAAGGATCAAGGAAAACCCAAAAGCTTTCTATAGGTATGTCAGGAATAAGCGAATGACTAGGGAAAGAGTAGGACCAGTCAAGGACAGGGATGGGAAATTGTGTGTGGAGTCTGAAGAGATAGGCGAGATACTAAATGAATATTTTTCGTCAGTATTCACTCAGGAAAAAGATAATGTTGTGGAGGAGAATGCTGAGCCCCAGGCTAATAGAATAGATGGCATTGAGGTACGTAGGGAAGAGGTGTTGGCAATTCTGGACAGGCTGAAAATAGATAAGTCCCCGGGACCTGATGGGATTTATCCTAGGATTCTCTGGGAGGCCAGGGAAGAGATTGCTGGACCTTTGGCTTTGATTTTTATGTCATCATTGGCTACAGGAATAGTGCCAGAGGACTGAGGACAGCAAATGTGGTCCCTTTGTTCAAAAAGGGGAGCAGAGACAACCCCGGCAACTATAGACCGGTGAGCCTCACGTCTGTAGTGGGTAAAGTCTTGGAGGGGATTATAAGAGACAAGATTTATAATCATCTAGATAGGAATAATATGATCAGGGATAGTCAGCATAGCTTTGTGAAGGGTAGGTCATGCCTCACAAACCTTATTGAGTTCTTTGAGAAGGTGACTGAACAGGTAGACGAGGGTAGAGCAGTTGATGTGGTGTACATGGATTTCAGCAAAGCGTTTGATAAGGTTCCCCACGGTAGGCTATTGCAGAAAATACGGAGGCTGGGGATTGAGGGTGATTTAGAGATGTGGATCAGAAATTGGCTAGCTGAAAGAAGACAGAGGGTGGTGGTTGATGGGAAATGTTCAGAATGGAGTACAGTCACAAGTGGAGTACCACAAGGATCTGTTCTGGGGCCGTTGCTGTTTGTCATTTTTATCAATGACCTAGAGGAAGGCGCAGAAGGGTGGGTGAGTAAATTTGCAGACGATACTAAAGTCGGTGGTGTTGTCGATAGTGTGGAAGGATGTAGCAGGTTACAGAGGGATATAGATAAGCTGCAGAGCTGGGCTGAGAGGTGGCAAATTGAGTTTAATGTAGAGAAGTGTGAGGTGATTCACTTTGGAAGGAATAACAGGAATGCGGAATATTTGGCTAATGGTAAAGTTCTTGAAAGTGTGGATGAGCAGAGGGATCTAGGTGTCCATGTACATAGATCCCTGAAAGTTGCCACCCAGGTTGATAGGGTTGTGAAGAAGGCCTATGGAGTGTTGGCCTTTATTGGTAGAGGGATTGAGTTCCGGAGTCGGGAGGTCATGTTGCAGCTGTACAGAACTCTGGTACGGCCGCATTTGGAGTATTGCGTACAGTTCTGGTCACCGCATTATAGGAAGGATGTGGAGGCTTTGGAGCGGGTGCAGAGGAGATTTGCCAGGATGTTGCCTGGTATGGAGGGAAAATCTTATGAGGAAAGGCTGATGGACTTGAGGTTGTTTTCGTTGGAGAGAAGAAGGTTAAGAGGAGACTTAATAGAGGCATACAAAATGATCAGGGGGTTGGATAGGGTGGACAGTGAGAGCCTTCTCCCGCGGATGGAAATGGCTAGCACGAGGGGACATAGCCTTAAACTGAGGGGTAATAGATATAGGACAGAGGTCAGAGGTAGGTTCTTTACGCAAAGAGTAGTGAGGCCGTGGAATGCCCTACCTGCTACAGTAGTGAACTCGCCAATATTGAGGGCATTTAAAAGTTTATTGGATAAACATATGGATGATAATGGCATAGTGTAGGTTAGATGGCTTTTGTTTCGGTGCAACATCGTGGGCCGAAGGGCCTGTACTGCGCTGTATTGTTCTATGTTCTATGTTCTATGAGGGCACGAGGCTATGGGTGTTGTCCCAGATTACACCCTGACTGGTAACGCCGAGCTTGATGACATCAAATGGAAATCAAAATGGGCTAATGACCTTAAGTCACCTTTCACCTCTCTGCAGGAAACTCCACCGGACACGTGCGCGGTCTGTCATCGTCTGTCGGAGGTCAGGCGCGCTTTCTTGCAGCGCTGAGTGTGATTGACATGAACAATCCTATGTCCAATACTGCTGTTTATCAACGCTGGGCGGGATCAGTCAAGGAGAACCCCGTAATTATCAAGCAAAAGGTAAGGAAATAAAGCTATAAATAAAAACATTTAAAAAACCCAGAAGAATGAATAATTCCTCGCAATGAAAACGTAAATAAAACCACCCGAGACGGTGGCACGGTGGTTAGCACGGCAGCCTCACGGCGCCGAGGACCCGGGTTCGAATCCCTGCCCCGGTTCACTGTCCGAGTGGTGTTTGCGCATTCTCCCCGTGTCTGTGTGGGTCTCACCCCCACAACCCAAAGTTGTGCAGGGTTAGGTGGATTGGCGACGTTAAATTGCCCCTTAATTGGAAAAGAAAATATTTGGGTGCTCTCAATTTATCTTAAAAATGAATAAAACCATCCGAGAATCATCGGAGCGGCACCTGAACGCCTCCCAGTACTGACCCCCAAAACCTCCCCCCTCCTCCCAAGGAATAACAGCGCAAAACAAACCGCATCCCCGATCCTGAATCCTGCCATAAGTGACCTCCTAAAACTGACCACCGACATCTGACCTCCTAAAGCTGACCCCCCAAACCTGACCCCCCCACCTGACCTCCAAAAACTGAGCCTGTAAATCTAGCCCCACAAAACTGACCCCGCAAAACTGATCCCGTAAAACTGACCCCACAAAACTGACCCCGCAAAACTAACCCCGCAAAACTGACCCCGCAAAACTGACCCCGGAAACTGACCCCGCAAAACTGACCCCGCAAAACTGACCCCGTAAACTGACCCCGCAAAACTGACCCCGCACAACTGACCTTGCAAATCTGACCCCGCAAAACTGACCCTGCACAACTGACCCTGCAAAACTGACCCTGCAAAACTGACCCCGCAAAACTGACCCCGTAAACTGACCCCGCAAAACTGACCCCGCACAACTGACCCCGCAAAACTGACCCCGCAAAACTGACCCTGCAAAACTGACCCCGCAGAACTGACCCCGCAATCCTGACCCCCAAAACTGATCCAGCAAAACTGACCCCGTAAAACTGACCCTGTAAAACTGACCACGCCAAATTGATCCCATAAAACTGACCCCGCAAAACTGACCCTGTAAAACTGACCACGCCAAACTGATCCCATAAAACTGACACAAAACTGACCCCACAAAACTGACCCCATAATACTGACCCCACAAAACTGACCCCGCAAAACTTATCCCGTAAAACTGACCCCAAAAAACTGACCCCGCAAAACTGACCCCGCAAAACTGACCCCGCAAACTGACCCCGCAAAACTGACCCCACACAACTGACCCCGCAAAACTGACCCCGCAAAACTGACCCTGCAAAACTGATCCCATAAAACTGACCCTGCAAAACTGACCCCGCAAAACTGACCCCGCAAAACTGACCCCGCAAAACTGACCCTTTAAAACTGACCACGCCAAACTGATCCCATAAAACTGACCCCGCAAAACTGACCCCGCAAAACTGACCCCGCAAAACTGACCCTGTAAAACTGACCCCGCAAAACTGATCCCATAAAACTGACACAAAACTGACCACACAAAACTGACCCCATAATACTGACCCCATAAAACTGACACCGCAAAACTGACCCCACAGAACTGACCCCACAAACCTGATGCCTAAAACTGACCCCACAAAACTGAACTCCACAACTGACCCCGCAAAACTGACCCCGCAAAACTGACCCCGCAAAACTGACCCGGTAAACTGACCCCGCAAAACTGACCCCGCACAACTGACCCTGCAAAACTGACCCCGTAAACTGACCCCGCAAAACTGACCCCGCAAAACTGACCCTGCAAAACTGACCCTGATCAACTGACCCTGGAAAGCTGACCCTGCAAAACTGACCCCGCAAAACTGACCCCGCAAAACCGACCCTGCAAAACTGACCCCGCAATCCTGACCCCAAAACTGACCCCGCAAAACTGACCCCGCAAAACTGACCCCGCAAAACTGACCTTGCAAAACTGACACCGCAGAAATGACCCCGCAATCCTGACCCCCAAAACTGACCCCGCAAAACTGACCACGCCAAACTGATCCCATAAAACTGACCCCGCAAAACTGCCCCCGCAAAACTGGCCCCGCAAAACTGACCCCGCAAAACTGACCCCGCAAAACTGACCCTGTAAAACTGACCACGCCAAACTGATCCCATAAAACTGACCACGCCAAACTGATCCCATAAAACAGATCGCGCAAAACTGATGCCCAAAACTGACCCCGCAAACCTGACCCCCAAAACTGACACAAAACTGTCCCCACAAAACTGACCCCACAGAACTGACTCTGCAAAACTGACCCCGCACAACAGACCCCCAAAGCTGACCCTGCAAAACTGACCCCACAAAACTGACCCTGTAAAACTGACCACACAAAACTGACCCCACAAAACTGACCCCACAGAACTGACCTTGCAAAACAGACCCCCAAAACTGACCCCACAAAACTGACCCTGCAAATCTGACGCCGCAAAACTGACCCCACAAAACTGACCCCCACAACGGAGCCCACAGAACTGACCCCACAAAACTGTGCCGGCAAAACTGACCCCGCAAAACGGACGCCCAAAACTGACCCCGCAAAACTGATCCCGCAAAACTGACCCCCACAACTGACCCCACAGAACTGACCCTGCAAAACAGACACCCAAAACTGATCCCGCGAAGTGGACCCAAAAATGACCCTACAGAACTGACCCCATAATACTAATCCCGCAAAACTGACCCCCAAAACTGACCCCACAAAACTGATGCCCAAAACTGACCCCCAAAACTGACCCCGCAAACCTGACCCCCAAAACTGACCCCACAAAACTGACCTCACAAACCTGACCGCCAAAACTGACCCCGCAAACCTGACCACCAAAACTGAATCCGTAAAATTGACCCCTCAAACCTGACGCCCAAAACTGACCCCACAAAACTGACCCCACCAACCTGACCCCCAAAAGTGACCCCGCAAACCTGACACCGCAAACCTGACCCCCAAAACTGACCCCACAAACCTGACCCCGCAAACCTGACACCGCAAAATTGACCCCCAAAACTGACACCGCAAACCTGACCCGGCAAAACTGACCCCGCAAACTTGGCCCCCAAAACTGACACCGCAAACCTGACCGTCAAAACTGAACCCACAAAACTGACCCCGCAAACATGTCCCCCAAAACTGACCCTATAATACTGACCCCATAAAACTGACACCGCAAACCTGACCCCGCCAAATTGACCGCATAAAACTGACCCTGCAAAGCTGACCCCCCAAAACTGACCCAGTAAACCGACCCCGCAAAACAGATCCTACAAAACTGACCCCACAAAACTGACACCATAATACTGACACCGTAAAACTGAAACTGCAAAACTGACCCTACAAAACTGACCCCATAATACTGACATCGTAAAACTGACCCCGCACAACTGACACCGCAAACCTGACCCCCAAAACTGACCCCATAATACTGACCCCATAAAACTGACACCTCAAAGCTGACCCCGCAAAACTGACCCCGCAAACCTCACACCCAAAACTGACCCCGCAGGACTGACCGCGCAGAACTGACCCCGCAATCCTGACCCCCAAAACTGACCCCGCAAAACTGACCCCGCAAAACTGACCCCCACAACTGACCCCACAGAACTGACCCTGCAAAACAGACACCCAAAACTGATCCCGCGAAGTGGACCCAAAAATGACCCTACAGAACTGACCCCATAATACCGATCCCGCAAAACTGACACCACAAACCTGACCCCTAAAACTGATCCCACAAAACTGACCCCACAAACCTGACCGCCAAAACTGACCCCGCAAACCTGACCCCCAAAACTGACTCCGTAAAACTGACCCCGCAAACCTGACGCCCAAAACTGACCCCACAAAACTGACCCCACCAACCTGACCGCCAAAACTGACCCCCAAAGCTGACACCGCAATGCTGTGCCCGCAAAATTGACCCCCAAAACTGACCCCACAAAACTTGACCCCACAAACATGACCGCCAAAACTGACACCGCAAACCTGACCCCCAAAACTGACACCGCAAACCTGACCCCCAAAACTAACACCGCAAACCTGACCCCCAAAACTGACACCGCAAAACTGACCCCACAAACCTGACCCCAAAACTGACCCCACAAAACTGACCCCACAAACCTGACCGCCAAAACTGACCCCGCAAACCTGACCCCCAAAACTGACTCTGTAAAACTGACCCCGCAAACCTGACGCCCAAAACTGACCCCACAAAACTGATCCCACCAACCTGACCCCCAAAAGTGACCCGGCAAACCTGACACAGCAAACGTGACCCCCAAAACTGACCCCGCAAACCTGACACCGCAAAATTGACCCCCAAAACTGACACCGCAAACCTGACCCGCCAAAACTGACACCGCAAACCTGACCGTCAAAACTGAACCCACAAAACTGACCCCTCAAACCTGACCCGGCAAAACTGACCCCATAATACTGACCCCATAAAACTGACACCGCAAACCTGACCCCGCCAAATTGACCGCATAAAACTGACCCTGCAAACCTGACCCCCAAAACGGACCCCGTAAACCGACCCCGCAAAACAAATCCTACAAAACTGACCCCACAAAACTGACCCCATAATACTGACCCCATAAAACTGACAACGCAAACCTGACCCCGCCAAATTGACCGCATAAAACTGACCCTGCAAAGCTGACCCCCAAAACTGACCCCGTAAACCGACCCCGCAAAACAGATCCTACAAAACTGACCCCACAAAACTGACCCCATAATACTGACACTGTAAAACTGAAACTGCAAAACTGACCCCACAAAACTGACCCCATAATACTGACATCGTGAAACTGACCCCGCACAACTGACCCCGCAAACCTGATGTCCAAAACTGACCCCACAATACTGACCCCATAATACTGACACCGTAAAACTGAAACTGCAAAACTGACCCTACAAAACTGACCCCATAATACTGACATCGTAAAACTGACCCCGCACAACTGACCCCGCAAACCTGACCCCCAAAACTGACCCCACAAAACTGACACCGCAAACCTGACCGTCAAAACTGAACCCACAAAATTGACCCCTCAAACCTGACCCGGCAAAACTGACCCCATAATACTGACCCCATAAAACTGACACCGCAAACCTGACCCCGCCAAATTGACCGCATAAAACTGACCCTGCAAAGCTGACCCCCAAAACTGACCCCGTAAACCGACCCTGCAAAACAGATCCTACAAAACTGACCCCACAAAACTGACCCCATAATACTGACCCCATAAAACTGACACCGCAAACCTGACCCCGCCAAATTGACCGCATAAAACTGACCCTGCAAAGTTGACCCCCAAAACTGACCCCGTAAACCGACCCCGCAAAACAGATCCTACAAAACTGACCCCACAAAACTGACACCATAAGACTGACACCGTAAAACTGAAACTGCAAAACTGACCCCAGAAAACTGACCCCGCAAAACTGAAACTGCAAAACTGACCCTACAAAACTGACCCCATAATACTGACATCGTAAAACTGACCCCGCACAACTGACACCGCAAACCTGATGTCCAAAACTGACCCCACAAAACTGACACCGCAAACATGACCCCCAAAACTGACCCCATCATACTGACCCCATAAAACTGACACCGCAAAACTGACCCCGCAAAACTGACCCCGCAAACCTCACACCCAAAACTGACACCGCAAATCTGACCCCGCAAAACTGACCCCGCAAACCTCACACCCAAAGCTGACCCCGCAAAACTGACCCCGCAATCCTGACCCCCAAAACTGACCCCGCAAAACTGACCCCGCAAAACTGACCCCGCAAAACTGACCCCGCAATCCTGACCCCCAAAACTGACCCCGCAAAACTGACCCCGGAAAACTGACCCTGCAAAACTGACCCCACAAAACTGACCCCGCAAAACTGAACCCGCAAAACTGACCCCGCAAAACTGACCCCGCAAAACTGACCCTGTAAAACTGAACACGCCAAACTGATCCCATAAAACTGACCCCGCAAAACTGATGCCCAAAACTGACCCTGCAAAACAGAACCCCAAAACTGACCCCACAATACTGACCCTGCAAAACTGTCCACGCACAACTGACCCCCAAAGCTGACCCTGCAAAACTGACCCCACAA
The DNA here is from genome assembly GCF_047496885.1 of Scyliorhinus torazame. Taxonomy (NCBI): domain Eukaryota; kingdom Metazoa; phylum Chordata; class Chondrichthyes; order Carcharhiniformes; family Scyliorhinidae; genus Scyliorhinus; species Scyliorhinus torazame. The sequence goes on from NC_092715.1 coordinate 12,611,469, forward strand.
ACCTGATGCCCAAAACTGACCCCCAAAACTGACCCCGCAAACCTGACCCCCAAAACTGACCCCGCAAAACCGACCCCGCAAACCTGACACCGCAAAACTGATGCCCAAAACTGACACCGCAAACCTGACACCCAAAACTGACCCCGCAAACCTGACACCAAAAACTGACCCCACAAAACTGACCCCACAAACCTGACCCCACAGAACTGAACCTGCAAAACAGACCTCCAAAACTGACCCCACAAAACTGACCCTGCAAAACTGACCCCCACAACTGACACCGCAAAACTGACCCCACAAAACTGACCCCCACAACTGAGCCCACAGAACTGACCCTGCAAAACTGTGCCGGCAAAACTGACCCCGCAAAACTGACGCCCAAAACTGACCCCGCAAAACTGTGCCCGCAAAACTGACCCCCACAACTGACCCCACAGAACTGACCCTGCAAAACAGACACCCAAAATTGATCCCGCGAAGTGGACCCAAAAATGACCCTACAGAACTGACCCCATAATACTGATCCCGCAAAACTGACCCCCAAAACTGACCCCACAAATCTGATGCCCGAAACTGACCCCCAAAACTGACCCCGCAAAACTGACCCCACAAACCTGACCCCGCAAAACTGACCCCACAAAACTGACACCGCAAACCTGACCCCCAAAACTGACCCCACAAAACTGACCCCACAAATCTGACCCCCAAAACTGACCCCACAAAACTGACCCCACAAACCTGACCGCCAAAACTGACCCCGCAGAACTGACCCCGCAATCCTGACCCCCAAAACTGACCCCGCAAAACTGACCCCGCAGAACGGACCCCGCAATCCTGACCCCCAAAACTTACCCCGCAAAACTGACCCCGCAAAACTGACCCCCACAACTGACCCCACAGAACTGACCCTGCAAAACAGACACCCAAAACTGATCCCGCGAAGTGGACCCAAAAATGACCCTACAGAACTGACCCCATAATACTGATCCCGCAAAACTGACACCACAAACCTGACCCCTAAAACTGATCCCACAAAACTGACCCCACAAACCTAACCGCCAAAACTGACCCCGCAAACCTGACCCCCAAAACTGACTCCGTAAAACTGACCCCGCAAACCTGACGCCCAAAACTGACACCACAAAACTGACCCCACCAACCTGACCGCCAAAACTGACCCACAAAGCTGACACCGCAATGCTGTGCCCGCAAAATTGACCCCCAAAACTGACCCCACAAAACTGACCCCACAAACATGACCGCCAAAACTGACACCGCAAACCTGACCACCAAAACTGACACCGCAAACCTGACCCCCAAAACTGACACCGCAAACCTGACCCCCAAAACTGACACCGCAAAACTGACCCCACAAACCTGACCCCAAAACTGACCCCACAAAACTGACCCCACAAACCTGACCGCCAAAACTGACCCCGCAAACCTGACCCCCAAAACTGACTCTGTAAAACTGACCCCGCAAACCTGACGCCCAAAACTGACCCCACAAAACTGACCCCACCAACCTGACCCCCAAAAGTGACCCCGCAAACCTGACACCGCAAACCTGACCCCCAAAACTGACCCCGCAAACCTGACACCGCAAACCTGACCCGCCAAAACTGACACCGCAAACCTGACCGTCAAAACTGAACCCACAAAACTGACCCCGCAAACCTGACCCCCAAAACTGACCCCACAAAACTGACACCGGAAACCTGACCGTCAAAACTGAACCCACAAAACTGACCCCTCAAACCTGACCCGGCAAAACTGACCCCATAATACTGACCCCATAAAACTGACAACGCAAACCTGACCCCGCCAAATTGACCGCATAAAACTGACCCTGCAAAGCTGACCCCCAAAACTGACCCCGTAAACCGACCCCGCAAAACAGTTCCTACAAAACTGACCCCACAAAACTGACCCCATAATACTGACCCCATAAAACTGACACCGCAAACCTGACCCCGCCAAATTGACCGCATAAAACTGACCCTGCAAAGCTGACCCCCAAAACTGACCCCGTAAACCGACCCCGCAAAACAGATCCTACAAAACTGACCCCACAAAACTGACCCCATAATACTGACACTGTAAAACTGAAACTGAAAACTGACCCCACAAAACTGACCCCATAATACTGACATCGTAAAACTGACCCCGCACAACTGACCCCGCAAACCTGATGTCCAAAACTGACCCCACAATACTGACCCCATAATACTGACACCGTAAAACTGAAACTGCAAAACTGACCCTACAAAACTGACCCCATAATACTGACATCGTAAAACTGACCCCGCACAACTGACCCCGCAAACCTGACCCCCAAAACTGACCCCACAAAACTGACACCTCAAACCTGACCGTCAAAACTGAACCCACAAAACTGACCCCTCAAACCTGACCCGGCACAACTGACCCCATAATACTGACCCCATAAAACTGACACCGCAAACCTGACCCCGCCAAATTGACCGCATAAAACTGACCCTGCAAACCTGACCCCCAAAACTGACCCCGTAAACCGACCCCGCAAAACAGATTCTACAAAACTGACCCCACAAAACTGACCCCATAATACTGACCCCATAAAACTGACACCGCAAACCTGACCCCGCCAAATTGACCGCATAAAACTGACCCTGCAAAGCTGACCCCCAAAACTGACCCCGTAAACCGACCCCGCAAAACAGATCCTACAAAACTGACCCCACAAAACTGACCCCATAATACTGACCCCATAAAACTGACACCGCAAACCTGACCCCGCCAAATTGACCGCATAAAACTGACCCTGCAAAGCTGACCCCCAAAACTGACCCCGTAAACCGGCCCCACAAAACAGATCCTACAAAACTGACCCCACAAAACTGACCCCATAATACTGACACAGTAAAACTGAAACTGCAAAACTGACCCCACAAAACTGACCCCATAATACTGACATCGTAAAACTGACCCCGCACAACTGACCCCGCAAACCTGATGTCCAAAACTGACCCCACAATACTGACCCCATAATACTGACACTGTAAAACTGAAACTGCAAAACTGACCCTACAAAACTGACCCCATAATACTGACATCGTAAAACTGACCCCGCACAACTGACCCCGCAAACCTGACCCCCAAAACTGACCCCACAAAACTGACACCGCAAACCTGACCGTCAAAACTGAACCCACAAAACTGACCGCTCAAACCTGACCAGGCAAAACTGACCCCATAATACTGACCCCATAAAACTGACACCGCAAACCTGACCCCTCCAAATTGACCGCATAAAACTGACCCTGCAAAGCTGACCCCCAAAACTGACCCCGTAAACCGACCCCGCAAAACAGATCCTACAAAACTGACCCCACAAAACTGACACCATAAGACTGACACCGTAAAACTGAAACTGCAAAACTGACCCCAGAAAACTGACCCCGCAAAACTGAAACTGCAAAACTGACCCTACAAAACTGACCCCATAATACTGACATCGTAAAACTGACCCCGCACAACTGACACCGCAAACCTGATGTCCAAAACTGACCCCACAAAACTGACACCGCAAACATGACCCCCAAAACTGACCCCATCGTACTGACCCCATAAAACTGACACCGCAAAACTGACCCCGCAAAACTGACCCCGCAAACCTCACACCCAAAACCTGCACCGCAAATCTGACCCCGCAAAACTGACCCCGCAAACCTCACACCCAAAGCTGACCCCGCAAAACTGACCCCGCAATCCTGACCCCCAAAACTGACCCCGCAAAACTGACCCCGCAAAACTGACCACGCAATCCTGACCCCCAAAACTGACCCCGCAAAACTGACCCCGCAAAACTGACCCTGCAAATCTGACCCAACAAAACTGACCCCGCAAAACTGAACCCGCAAAACTGACCCCGCAAAACTGACCCCGCAAAACTGACCCTGTAAAACTGAACACGCCAAACTGATCCCATAAAACTGACCCCGCAAAACTGATGCCCAAAACTGACCCTGCAAAACAGAACCCCAAAACTGACCCCACAATACTGACCCTGCAAAACTGTCCACGCACAACTGACCCCCAATGCTGACCCTGCAAAACTGACCCCACAAACCTGATGCCCAAAACTGACCCCACAAAACTGACCCCCAAAACTGACTCCGTAAAACTGACCCCGCAAACCTGACGCCCAAAACTGACCCCACAAAACTGACCCCCACAACTGAGCCTACAGAACTGACCCTGCAAAACTGTGCCCGCAAAACTGACCCCGCAAAACTGACGCTCAAAACTGACCCCGCAAAACTGTGCCCACAAAACTGACCCCCACAACTGACTCCACAGAACTGACCCTGCAAAACAGACACCCAAAACTGATCCCGCGAAGTGGACCCAAAAATGATCCTACAGAACTGACCCCATAATACTGATGCCCAAAACTGACCCCCAAAACTGACCCCGCAAACCTGACCCCCAAAACTGACCCCGCAAAACTGACCCCGCAAACCTGACACCGCAAAACTGATGCCCAAAACTGACACCGCAAACCTGACACCCAAAACTGACCCCGCAAACCTGACACCAAAAACTGACCCCACAAAACTGACCCCACAAACCTGACCCCACAGAACTGAACCTGCAAAACAGACCTCCAAAACTGACCCCACAAAACTGACCCTGCAAAACTGACCCCCACAACTGACAACGCAAAACTGACCCCACAAAACTGACCCCCACAACTGAGCCCACAGAACTGACCCTGCAAAACTGTGCCGGCAAAACTGACCCCGCAAAACTGACGCCCAAAACTGACCCCGCAAAACTGTGCCCGCAAAACTGACCCCCACAACTGACCCCACAGAACTGACCCTGCAAAACAGACACCCAAAACTGATCCCGCGAAGTGGACCCAAAAATGACCCTACAGAACTGACCCCATAATACTGATCCCTCAAAACTGACCCCCAAAACTGACCCCACAAAACTGATGCCCAAAACAGACCCCCAAAACTGACCCCGCAAAACTGAACCACAAAACTGACTCCACAAATCTGATGCCCGAACCTGACCCCCAAAACTGACCACGCAAAACTGACCCCACAAACCTGACCCCGCAAAACTGACCCCACAAAACTGACCCCGCAAACCTGACCCCCAAAACTGACCCCACAAAACTGACCCCACAAACCTGACCGCCAAAACTGACCACGCAAACCTGACCCCCAAAACTGACCTCGCAAAACTGACCCCACAAACCTGACCCCGCAATCCTCACCCCACAAAACTGACCCAACAGAACTGACCCTGCAAAACTGACCCCACAAACCTGACCCCCAAAACTGACCCCACAAAACTGACCCCACAAACCTGACCCCCAAAACTGACCCCACAAAACTGACCCCACAAACCTGACCGCCAATACTGACCCCGCAAACCTGACCCCCAAAACTGACCTCGCAAAACTGACCCCACAAACCTGACCCCACAAACCTGACCCCGCAAAACTGACCCCACAAAACTGACACCGCAAACCTGACCCCCAAAACTGACCCCACAAAACTGACCCCACAAACCTGACCGCCAAAACTGACCACGCAAACCTGACCCCCAAAACTGACCTCGCAAAACTGACCCCACAAACCTGACCCCGCAATCCTCACCCCACAAAACTGACCCAACAGAACTGACCCTGCAAAACTGACCCCACAAACCTGACCCCCAAAACTGACCCCACAAAACTGACCCCACAAACCTGACCCCCAAAACTGACCCCACAAAACTGACCCCACAAACCTGACCGCCAATACTGACCCCGCAAACCTGACCCCCAAAACTGACCTCGCAAAACTGACCCCACAAACCTGACCCCGCAATCCTGACCGTCAAAACGTACCCCGCAAACCTGGCCCCCAAAACTGACACCGCAAACCTGACCCAACAAACCTCACACCAAAAACTGACCCCGCAGAACTGACCCCGCAATCCTGACCCTGCAAAACTGTGCCCGCAAAACTGACCCCGCAAAACTGACGCCCAAAACTGACACCGCAAAACTGACGCCCAAAACTGACCCCGCAAAACTGTGCCCACAAAACTGACCCCCACAACTGACCCCACAGAACTGATCCTACAAAACAGACACCCAAAACTGATCCCGCGAAGTGGACCCAAAAATGACCCTACAGAACTGACCCCATAATACTGATCCCGCAAAACTGACCCCCAAAACTGACCCCACAAAACTGATGCCCAAAGCTGAACCCGCAAACCTGACGCCCAAAACTGACCCCGCAAACCTGACACTGCAAGACTGACCGTCAAAACTGACCCCGCAAACCTGGCCCCCAAAACTGACACCGCAAACCTGACCCAACAAACCTCACACCAAAAACTGACCCCGCAAAACTGACCCCGCAATCCTGACCCTGCAAAACTGTGCCCGCAAAACTGACCCCGCAAAACTGACGACCAAAACTGACCCCGCAAAACTGACGCCCAAAACTGACCCCGCAAAACTGTGCCCACAAAACTGACCCCCACAACTGACCCCACAGAACTGATCCTGCAAAACAGACACCCAAAACTGATCCCGCGAAGTGGACCCAAAAATGACCCTACAGAACTGACCCCATAATACTGATCCCGCAAAACTGACCCCCAAAACTGACCCCACAAAACTGATGCCCAAAGCTGAACCCGCAAACCTGACGCCCAAAACTGACCCCGCAAACCTGACACTGCAAGACTGACCGTCAAAACTGACCCCGCAAACCTGGCCCCCAAAACTGACACCGCAAACCTGACCCAGCAAACCTCACACCAAAAACTGACCCCGCAGAACTGACCCCGCAATCCTGACCCTGCAAAACTGTGCCCGCAAAACTGACCCCGCAAAACTGACGCCCAAAACTGACCCCGCAAAACTGACGCCCAAAACTGACCCCGCAAAACTGTGCACACAAAACTGACCCCCACAACTGACCCCACAGAACTGATCCTGCAAAACAGACACCCAAAACTGATCCCGCGAAGTGGACCCAAAAATGACCCTACAGAACTGACCCCATAATACTGATCCCGCAAAACTGACCCCCAAAACTGACCCCACAAAACTGATGTCCAAAACTGAACCCGCAAACCTGACGCCCAAAACTGACCCCGCAAACCTGACACCGCAAGACTGACCCTTCAAACCTGACCCCCAAAACGGACCCCGCAAACCTGACCCCCAAAACTGACGCCGTAAAACTCACGCCGCAAAACTGACGCCGCAAAACTGACCCCACAAAACTGACCCCCACAACTGAGCCCACAGAACTGACCCCGCAAAACTGTGCCGGCAAAACTTTCCCCGCAAAACTGATGCCCAAAACTGACCCCGCAAATCTGATGCCCGAAACTGACCCCCAAAACTGACACCGCAAAACTGACCCCACAAAACTGACCCCCAAAACTGACCCCCAAAGCTGAACCCGCAAACCTGACGCCCAAAACTGACACCGCAAAACTGACCCCACAAAACTGACCGCCAAAACTGACCGCGGAAACCTGACCCCCACAACTGACCCCGCAAAACTGACGCCGCAAAACTCACGCCGCAAAACTGACGCCGCAAAACTGACCCCACAAAACTGACCCCCACAACTGAGCCCACAGGACTGACCCCGCAAAACTGTGCCCGCAAAAACTGACCCCACAAAACTGACCCCCACAACTGAGCCCACAGAACTGACCTGGCAAAACTGTGCCCGCAAAACTGACCCCGCAAAACTGATGCCCAAAACTGACCCCCAAAACTGACACCGCAAAACTGACCCCACAAAACTGACCCCCAAAACTGACCCCCAAAGCTGAACCCGCAAACCTGACGCCCAAAACTGACACCGCAAAACTGACCCCACAAAACTGACCCCACAAATCTGACCCCCAAAACTGACCCCGCAAACCTGATGCCCAAAACTGACACTGCAAAACTGACACCGCAAACCTGACCCCAAAAACTGACCCCGCAAACCTGACCACCAAAACTGACCCCACAAAACTGACCCCACAAACCTGACCGCCAAAACTGACCCCGGAAACCTGAACCCCAAAACTGACCTCGCAAAACTGACCCCACAAACCTGACCCCGCAATCCTCACCCCACAAAACTGACCCAACAGAACTGACACTGCAAAACTGACCCCGCAAACCTGACCCCCAAAACTAACCCCACAAAACTGATTCACAAAACTGACCCCACAGAACTGACCCTGCAAAACAGACCCCCAAAACTGACCCCACAAAACTGACAATGCAAAACTGACCCCGCACAACTGACCCCCAAAGATGTCCCTGCAAAACTGACCCCACAAACCTGATGCCCAAAACTGACCCCACAAAGCTGACCCCCAAAACTGACGCCCAAAACTGACCCCACAAAACTGACCCCGCAAAACTGACACCGCAAACCAGACACCGCAAACCTGACCGTCAAAACTGACACCGCAAACCTGACCCAGCAAACCTCACACCCAAAACTGACCCCGCAGAACTGACCCCGCAATCCTGACCCCCAAAACTACCCCGCAAAACTGACCCCGCAAAACTGACCCCGGAAAACTGACCCTGCAAAACTGACCCCACAAAACTGACCCCGCAAAACTGACCCCGCAAAACTGACCCTGTAAAACTGAACATGCCAAACTGATCCCTTAAAACTGACCCCTCAAAACTGATGCCCAAAACTGACCCCGCAAACCTGACCCCCAAAACTGACCACACAAAACTGTCCCCACAAAACTGACCCCACAGAACTGACCCTGCAAAACAGACCCCCAAAACTGACCCCACAAAACTGACCCTGCGAAACTGACCCCGCACAACTGACCCCCAAAGCTGACCCTGCAAAACTGACCCCACAAACCTGATGCCCAAAACTGACCCCACAAAACTGACCCCACAAATCTGACCCCCAAAACTGACCCCGCAAATCTGATGACCAAAACTGACCCCCAAAACTGACCCCGCAAAACTGACACCGCAAACCCGACCCCCAAAACTGACCCCCAAAGCTGATCCTGCAAACCTGACCGCCAAAACATACCCCGCAAACCTGACCCCCAAAACTGACCCCGCAAAACTGACCCCGCAAAACTGATGCCCAAAACTGACCCAGCAAACCTGACAACCAAAACTGACCACACAAAACTGACCCCACAAAACTGACCCCACAGAACTGAACCTGCATAACAGACCCCGAAAACTGAGCCCACAGAACTGACCCTGCAAAACTGTGCCGGCAAAACTGACCCCGCAAAACTGACGCCCAAAACTGACCCTGCAAAACTGTGCCCGCAAAACTGACCCCCACAACTGACCCCACAGAACTGACCCTGCAAAACAGACACCCAAAACTGATCCCGCGAAGTGGACCCAAAAATGACCCTACAGAACTGACCCCATAATACTGATCCCGCAAAACTGACCCCCAAAACTGACCCCACAAAACTGATGCCCAAAACTGACCCCGCAAATCTGATGCCCAAAACTGACCCCCAAAACTGACCCCACAAAACTGATGCCCAAAACTGACACCGCAAACCTGACCCCCAAAACTGACCCCTCAAAACTGACCCCACAAACCTGACCGCCAAAACTGACCCCGCAAACCTGACCCCCAAAACTGACCCCACAAACCTGACCCCGCAATCCTCACCCCACAAAACTGACCCAACAGAACTGACCCTGCAAAACTGACCCCACAAACCTGACCCCCAAAACTGACCCCACAAAACTGACCCCACAAACCTGACCCCGCAATCCTCACCCCACAAAACTGACCCAACAGAACTGACCCTGCAAAACTGACCCCGCAAACCTGACCCCCAAAACTGACCCCACAAAACTGACACCGCAAACCTGACACCGCAAACCTGACCGTCAAAACTGACCCCGCAAACCTGGCCCCCATAACTGACACCGCAAACCTGACCGTCAAAACTAAACCCACAAAACTGAACCCGCAAAACTGAAACTGCAAAACTGACCCTACAAAACTGACCACATAATAATGACATCGTAAAACTTACCCCGCACAACTGACCCCGCAAACCTGATGCCTAAAACTGACCCCACAAAACTGACACCGCAAACCTGACCCCCAAAACTGACCCCATAATACTGACCCCATAAAACTGACACCGCAAAACTGACCCCGCAAAATTGACCCAGCAAACCTCACACCCAAAACTGACCCCGCAGAACTGACCCCGCAATCCTGACCCCCAAAACTGATTCCGCAAAACTGACCCCGCAAAACTGACCCCGCAAAAGTGACCCCGCAAAACTGACCCCGCAAAACTGACCCCGCAAAACTGACCCCGCAAAACTGACCCTGTAAAACTGAACATGCCAGACTGATCCCATAAAACTGACCCCTCAAAACCGATGCCCAAAACTGACCCCGCAAATCTGACCCCCAAAACTGACCACACAAAACTGTCCCCACAAAACTGACCCCACAGAACTGACCCTGCAAAACAGACCCCCAAAACTGACCCCACAAAACTGACCCTGCGAAACTGACCCCGCACAACTGACCCCCAAAGCTGACCCTGCAAAACTGACCCCACAAACCTGATGCCCAAAACTGACCCCACAAAACCGACCCCCACAACTGACCCCGCAAATCTGACCCCACAAATCTGACCCCCAAAACTGACCCCACAAAACTGACACCGCAAACCTGACCCCCAAAACTGACACCGCAAAACTGACCCCACAAACCTGACCGCCAAAACTAACCCCGCAAACCTGACCCCCAAAACTGACCCCGCAAAACTGACCCCGCAAACCTGACGCCCAAAACTGACCCCACAAAACTGACCCCACAAACCTGACCCCCAAAAGTGACCCCGCAAACCTGACACCGCAAAACTGACACCGCAAAACTGACCCCGCAAAACTGACCCCCACAACTGACCCCACAGAACTGACCCTGCAAAACAAACCCAAAACTGATCCCGCGAAGTGGACCCAAAAATGACCCTACAGAACTGACGCCATAATACTGATCCCGCAAAACTGACCCCCAAAACTGACCCCACAAAACTGATGCCCAAAACTGACGCCGCAAATCTGATGCCCGAAACTGACCCCCAAAACTGACCCCACAAAACTGACCCCACAAACCTGACCGCCAAAACTGACCCCGCAAACCTGACCCCCAAAACTGACCTCGCAAAACTGACACCGCAAACCTGACCCCCAAAACTGACACCGCAAAACTGACCCCACAAACCTGACCCCACAAAACTGACCCCACAAACCTGACCGCCAAAACTGACCCCGAAAACCTGACCCCACAAACCTGACCCCACAAAACTGACCCCACAAAACTGACACTGCAAAACTGACCCCGCAAACCTGACCCCCAAAACTGACCCCACAAAACTGACCCCGCAAAACTGACACCGCAAACCTGACACCGCAAACCTGACCGTCAAAACTGACCCCGCAAACCTGGCCCCCAAAACTGACACCGCAAACCTGACCGTCAAAACTGACCCCGCAAACCTGGCCCCCAAAACTGACACCGCAAAACTGACCCCACAAAACTGGCCCCGCAAAACTGACCCCGCAAAACTGACCCCACAAAACTGGCCCCGCAAAACTGACCCCGCAAAACTGACCCCACAAAACTGGCCCCGCAAAACTGACCCCGCAAAACTGACCCCACAAAACTGACCCCGCAAACCTGACCCCCAAAACTGACCACACAAAACTGTCCCCACAAAACTGACCCCACAGAACTGACCCTGTAAAACCTGACACCCAAAACTGACACCGCAAAACTGACACCGCAAACCTCACCCCACAAAACTGACCCTGCGAAACTGACCCCGCACAACTGACCCCCAAAGCTGACCCTGCAAAACTGACCCCGCAAAGCTGACCCTGCAAAACTGACCCCACAAACCTGATGCCCAAAACTGACCCCACAAAACTGACCCCCACAACTGACCCCACAAAACTGACCCCACAAATCTGACCCCCAAAACTGACCCGGCAAATCTGATGACCAAAACTGACACCGCAAAACTGACACCGCCAACCTGACCCCCAAAACTGACCTCCAAAGCTGACCCCACAAACCTGACCGCCAAAACTGACTCCGCAAACCTGACACCCAAAACTGACACCGCAAAACTGACACCGCAAACCTGACCCCCAAAACTGACCCCACGAAACTGACCCCACAAACCTGACACCCAAAACTGACACTGCAAAACTGACACCGCACACCTGACCCGGCAAAACTGACCCCGCAAACCTGACCCCCAAAACTGACCCCCAAAGCTGACCCTGCAAACCTGACCGCCAAAACTGACCCCGCAAACCTGACCCCCAAAACTGACCCCGCAAAACTGACCCCGCAAAACTGATGCCCAAAACTGACCCCGCAAACCTGACACCCAAAACTGACCACACAAAACTGACCCCACAAATCTGACCCCCAAAACTGACCCCGCAAACCTGACACCCAAAACTGACACCGCAAAACTGACCCCCAAAACTGACCCCGCAAACCTGACCGCCAAAACTGACCCCGCAAACCTGACCCCCAAAACTGACCCCGCAAAACTGACCCTGCAAAACTGATGCCCAAAACTGACCCCGCAAACCTGACACCCAAAACTGACCACACAAAACTGACCCCACAAAACTGAGCCCACAGAACTGACCCTGCAAAACTGTGCCGGCAAAACTGACCCCCACAACTGACCCCACAGAACTGACCCTGCAAAACAGACACCCAAAACTGATCCCGCGAAGTGGACCCAAAAATGACCCTACAGAACTGACCCCATAATACTGATCCCGCAAAACTGACCCCCAAAACTGACCCCACAAAACTGATGCCCAAAACTGACCCTGCAAATCTAATGCCCAAAACTGACACCCAAAACTGACCCCGCAAACCTGACCCCCAAAACTGACCCCACAAAACTGACCCCACAAACCTGACCGCCAAAACTGACCCCGCAAACCTGACCCCCAAAACTGACCTCGCAAAACTGACCCCACAAACCTGACCCCGCAATCCTCACCCTACAAAACTGACCCAACAGAACTGACCCTGCAAAAGTGACCCCGCAAACTTGACCCCCAAAACTGACCCCACAAAACTGACCCCACAAAACTGACCCCGCAAAACTGACACCGCAAACCTGACACCGCAAACCTGACCGTCAAAACTGACCCTGCAAACCTGGCCCCCATAAATGACACCGCAAACCTGACCGTCAAAACTGAACCCACAAAACTGACCCCGCAAAACTGAAACTGCAAAACTGACCCTACAAAACTGACCCCATAATACTGACATCGTAAAACTGACCCCGCACAACTGACCCCGCAAACCCAATGCCCAAAACTGACCCCACAAAACTGACACCGCAAACCTGACCCCCAAAACTGACCCCATAATACTGACCCCATAGTACTGACCCCATAAAACTGACACCGCAAAACTGACCCCGCAAAATTGACCCAGCAAACCTCACACCCAAAACTGACCCCGCAGAACTGACCCTGCAATCCTGACCCCCAAAACTGATTCCGCAAAACTGACCCCGCAAAACTGACCCCGCAAAAGTGACCCCGCAAAACTGACCCCGCAAAACTGACCCCGCAAAACTGACCCTGTAAAACTGAACATGCCAAACTGATCCCATAAAACTGACCCCTCAAAACTGATGCCCAAAACTGACCCCGCAAACCTGACCCCCAAAACTGACCCCCACAACTGACACCACAGAACTGACCCTGCAAAACAGACACCCAAAACTGATCCCGCAAAGTGGACCCAAAAATGACCCTACAAAACTGACGCCCAAAACTGACCCCGCAAAACTGTGCCCGCAAAATTGACCCCCAAAACTGACCCCGCAAAACTGACCGTCAAAACTGTGCCCGCAAAACTGACCCCACAAAACTGACCCCCACAACTGACCCTGCAAAACTGTGCCCGCAAAACTGACCCCCACAACTGACCCCACAGAACTAACGCTGCAAAACAGACACCCAAAACTGATCCCGCGAAGTGGACCCAAAAATGACCCTACAGAACTGACCCCATAATACTGATCCCGCAAAACTGACCCCCAAAACTGACCCCACAAAACTGACACCGCAAAACTCACGCCGCAAATCTGACCCCCAAAACTGACCCCACAAAACTGACCCCACAAACGTGACCCCCAAAAGTGACCCCACAAACCTGACACCGCAAAACTGACACCGCAAAACTGACCCCGCAAAACTGACCCCCACAATTGACCCCACAGAACTGACCCTGCAAAACAGACACCCAAAACTGATCCCGCGAAGTGGACCCAAAAATGACCCTACAGAACTGACCCCATAATACTGATCCCGCAAAACTGACCCCCAAAACTGACCCCACAAAACTGATGCCCAAAACTGACCCCGCAAATCGGATGCCCGAAACTGACCCCCAAAACTGACCCCACAAAACTGACCCCACAAACCTGACCGCCAAAACTGACCCCGCAAACCTGACCCCCAAAACTGACCTTGCAAAACTGACACCGCAAACCTGACCCCCAAAACTGACACCGCAAACCTGACCGCCAAACCTGACCCCCAAAACTGACCCCGCAAACCTGACCCCACAAACCTGACCCCACAAAACTGACCCCACAAACCCGACCCCCAAAACTGACCTCGCAAAACTGACCCCACAAACCTGACCCCGCAATCCTCACCCCACAAAACTGACCCAACAGAACTGACACTGCAAAACTGACACCGCAAACCTGACCCCCAAAACTGACCCCACAAAACTGACCCCACAAAACTGACCCCGCAAAACTGACACCGCAAACCTGACACCGCAAACCTGACCGTCAAAACTGACCCCGCAAACCTGGCCCCCAAAACTGACACCGCAAACCTGACCCAGCAAACCTCACGCCCAAAACTGACCCCGCAGAACTGACCCCGTAATCCTGACCCCCAAAACTAACCCGCAAAACTGACCCCGCAAAACTGACCCCGCAAAATTGACCCCACAAAACTGTCCCCGCAAAACTGACCCCGCAAAACTGACCCTGTAAAACTGAACATGCCAAACTGATCCCATAAAACTGACCCCTCAAAACTGATGCCCAAAACTGACCCCGCAAACCTGACCCCCAAAACTGACCACACAAAACAGTCCCCACAAAACTGACCCCACAGAACTGACCCTGCAAAACAGACCCCCAAAACTGACCCCACAAAACTGACCCTGAGAAACTGACCCCGCACAACTGACCCCCAAAGCTGACCCTGCAAAACTGACCCCGCAAAGCTGACCCTGCAAAACTGACCCCACAAACCTGATGCCCAAAACTGACCCGACAAAACTGACCCCCACAACTGACCCCACAAAACTGACCCCACAAATCTGACCCCCAAAACTGACCCCGCAAATCTGATGACCAAAACTGACCCCCAAAACTGACCCCGCAAAACTGACCCCGCAAAACTGATGCCCAAAACTGACCCAGCAAACCTGACAACCAAAACTGACCACACAAAACTGACCCCACAAAACTGACCCCACAGAACTGAACCTGCATAACAGACCCCGAAAACTGAGCCCACAGAACTGACCCTGCAAAACTGTGCCGGCAAAACTGACCCCGCAAAACTGACGCCCAAAACTGACCCTGCAAAACTGTGCCCGCAAAACTGACCCCCACAACTGACCCCACAGAACTGACCCTGCAAAACAGACACCCAAAACTGATCCCGCGAAGTGGACCCAAAAATGACCCTACAGAACTGACCCCATAATACTGATCCCGCAAAACTGACCCCCAAAACTGACCCCACAAAACTGATGCCCAAAACTGACCCCGCAAATCTGATGCCCAAAACTGACCCCCAAAACTGACCCCACAAAACTGATGCCCAAAACTGACACCGCAAACCTGACCCCCAAAACTGACCCCTCAAAACTGACCCCACAAACCTGACCGCCAAAACTGACCCCGCAAACCTGACCCCCAAAACTGACCCCACAAACCTGACCCCGCAATCCTCACCCCACAAAACTGACCCAACAGAACTGACCCTGCAAAACTGACCCCACAAACCTGACCCCCAAAACTGACCCCACAAAACTGACCCCACAAACCTGACCCCGCAATCCTCACCCCACAAAACTGACCCAACAGAACTGACCCTGCAAAACTGACCCCGCAAACCTGACCCCCAAAACTGACCCCACAAAACTGACACCGCAAACCTGACACCGCAAACCTGACCGTCAAAACTGACCCCGCAAACCTGGCCCCCATAACTGACACCGCAAACCTGACCGTCAAAACTAAACCCACAAAACTGAACCCGCAAAACTGAAACTGCAAAACTGACCCTACAAAACTGACCACATAATAATGACATCGTAAAACTTACCCCGCACAACTGACCCCGCAAACCTGATGCCTAAAACTGACCCCACAAAACTGACACCGCAAACCTGACCCCCAAAACTGACCCCATAATACTGACCCCATAAAACTGACACCGCAAAACTGACCCCGCAAAATTGACCCAGCAAACCTCACACCCAAAACTGACCCCGCAGAACTGACCCCGCAATCCTGACCCCCAAAACTGATTCCGCAAAACTGACCCCGCAAAACTGACCCCGCAAAAGTGACCCCGCAAAACTGACCCCGCAAAACTGACCCCGCAAAACTGACCCCGCAAAACTGACCCTGTAAAACTGAACATGCCAGACTGATCCCATAAAACTGACCCCTCAAAACCGATGCCCAAAACTGACCCCGCAAATCTGACCCCCAAAACTGACCACACAAAACTGTCCCCACAAAACTGACCCCACAGAACTGACCCTGCAAAACAGACCCCCAAAACTGACCCCACAAAACTGACCCTGCGAAACTGACCCCGCACAACTGACCCCCAAAGCTGACCCTGCAAAACTGACCCCACAAACCTGATGCCCAAAACTGACCCCACAAAACCGACCCCCACAACTGACCCCGCAAATCTGACCCCACAAATCTGACCCCCAAAACTGACCCCACAAAACTGACACCGCAAACCTGACCCCCAAAACTGACACCGCAAAACTGACCCCACAAACCTGACCGCCAAAACTAACCCCGCAAACCTGACCCCCAAAACTGACCCCGCAAAACTGACCCCGCAAACCTGACGCCCAAAACTGACCCCACAAAACTGACCCCACAAACCTGACCCCCAAAAGTGACCCCGCAAACCTGACACCGCAAAACTGACACCGCAAAACTGACCCCGCAAAACTGACCCCCACAACTGACCCCACAGAACTGACCCTGCAAAACAAACCCAAAACTGATCCCGCGAAGTGGACCCAAAAATGACCCTACAGAACTGACGCCATAATACTGATCCCGCAAAACTGACCCCCAAAACTGACCCCACAAAACTGATGCCCAAAACTGACGCCGCAAATCTGATGCCCGAAACTGACCCCCAAAACTGACCCCACAAAACTGACCCCACAAACCTGACCGCCAAAACTGACCCCGCAAACCTGACCCCCAAAACTGACCTCGCAAAACTGACACCGCAAACCTGACCCCCAAAACTGACACCGCAAAACTGACCCCACAAACCTGACCCCACAAAACTGACCCCACAAACCTGACCGCCAAAACTGACCCCGAAAACCTGACCCCACAAACCTGACCCCACAAAACTGACCCCACAAAACTGACACTGCAAAACTGACCCCGCAAACCTGACCCCCAAAACTGACCCCACAAAACTGACCCCGCAAAACTGACACCGCAAACCTGACACCGCAAACCTGACCGTCAAAACTGACCCCGCAAACCTGGCCCCCAAAACTGACACCGCAAACCTGACCGTCAAAACTGACCCCGCAAACCTGGCCCCCAAAACTGACACCGCAAAACTGACCCCACAAAACTGGCCCCGCAAAACTGACCCCGCAAAACTGACCCCACAAAACTGGCCCCGCAAAACTGACCCCGCAAAACTGACCCCACAAAACTGGCCCCGCAAAACTGACCCCGCAAAACTGACCCCACAAAACTGACCCCGCAAACCTGACCCCCAAAACTGACCACACAAAACTGTCCCCACAAAACTGACCCCACAGAACTGACCCTGTAAAACCTGACACCCAAAACTGACACCGCAAAACTGACACCGCAAACCTCACCCCACAAAACTGACCCTGCGAAACTGACCCCGCACAACTGACCCCCAAAGCTGACCCTGCAAAACTGACCCCGCAAAGCTGACCCTGCAAAACTGACCCCACAAACCTGATGCCCAAAACTGACCCCACAAAACTGACCCCCACAACTGACCCCACAAAACTGACCCCACAAATCTGACCCCCAAAACTGACCCGGCAAATCTGATGACCAAAACTGACACCGCAAAACTGACACCGCCAACCTGACCCCCAAAACTGACCTCCAAAGCTGACCCCACAAACCTGACCGCCAAAACTGACTCCGCAAACCTGACACCCAAAACTGACACCGCAAAACTGACACCGCAAACCTGACCCCCAAAACTGACCCCACGAAACTGACCCCACAAACCTGACACCCAAAACTGACACTGCAAAACTGACACCGCACACCTGACCCGGCAAAACTGACCCCGCAAACCTGACCCCCAAAACTGACCCCCAAAGCTGACCCTGCAAACCTGACCGCCAAAACTGACCCCGCAAACCTGACCCCCAAAACTGACCCCGCAAAACTGACCCCGCAAAACTGATGCCCAAAACTGACCCCGCAAACCTGACACCCAAAACTGACCACACAAAACTGACCCCACAAATCTGACCCCCAAAACTGACCCCGCAAACCTGACACCCAAAACTGACACCGCAAAACTGACCCCCAAAACTGACCCCGCAAACCTGACCGCCAAAACTGACCCCGCAAACCTGACCCCCAAAACTGACCCCGCAAAACTGACCCTGCAAAACTGATGCCCAAAACTGACCCCGCAAACCTGACACCCAAAACTGACCACACAAAACTGACCCCACAAAACTGAGCCCACAGAACTGACCCTGCAAAACTGTGCCGGCAAAACTGACCCCCACAACTGACCCCACAGAACTGACCCTGCAAAACAGACACCCAAAACTGATCCCGCGAAGTGGACCCAAAAATGACCCTACAGAACTGACCCCATAATACTGATCCCGCAAAACTGACCCCCAAAACTGACCCCACAAAACTGATGCCCAAAACTGACCCTGCAAATCTAATGCCCAAAACTGACACCCAAAACTGACCCCGCAAACCTGACCCCCAAAACTGACCCCACAAAACTGACCCCACAAACCTGACCGCCAAAACTGACCCCGCAAACCTGACCCCCAAAACTGACCTCGCAAAACTGACCCCACAAACCTGACCCCGCAATCCTCACCCTACAAAACTGACCCAACAGAACTGACCCTGCAAAAGTGACCCCGCAAACTTGACCCCCAAAACTGACCCCACAAAACTGACCCCACAAAACTGACCCCGCAAAACTGACACCGCAAACCTGACACCGCAAACCTGACCGTCAAAACTGACCCTGCAAACCTGGCCCCCATAAATGACACCGCAAACCTGACCGTCAAAACTGAACCCACAAAACTGACCCCGCAAAACTGAAACTGCAAAACTGACCCTACAAAACTGACCCCATAATACTGACATCGTAAAACTGACCCCGCACAACTGACCCCGCAAACCCAATGCCCAAAACTGACCCCACAAAACTGACACCGCAAACCTGACCCCCAAAACTGACCCCATAATACTGACCCCATAGTACTGACCCCATAAAACTGACACCGCAAAACTGACCCCGCAAAATTGACCCAGCAAACCTCACACCCAAAACTGACCCCGCAGAACTGACCCTGCAATCCTGACCCCCAAAACTGATTCCGCAAAACTGACCCCGCAAAACTGACCCCGCAAAAGTGACCCCGCAAAACTGACCCCGCAAAACTGACCCCGCAAAACTGACCCTGTAAAACTGAACATGCCAAACTGATCCCATAAAACTGACCCCTCAAAACTGATGCCCAAAACTGACCCCGCAAACCTGACCCCCAAAACTGACCCCCACAACTGACACCACAGAACTGACCCTGCAAAACAGACACCCAAAACTGATCCCGCAAAGTGGACCCAAAAATGACCCTACAAAACTGACGCCCAAAACTGACCCCGCAAAACTGTGCCCGCAAAATTGACCCCCAAAACTGACCCCGCAAAACTGACCGTCAAAACTGTGCCCGCAAAACTGACCCCACAAAACTGACCCCCACAACTGACCCTGCAAAACTGTGCCCGCAAAACTGACCCCCACAACTGACCCCACAGAACTAACGCTGCAAAACAGACACCCAAAACTGATCCCGCGAAGTGGACCCAAAAATGACCCTACAGAACTGACCCCATAATACTGATCCCGCAAAACTGACCCCCAAAACTGACCCCACAAAACTGACACCGCAAAACTCACGCCGCAAATCTGACCCCCAAAACTGACCCCACAAAACTGACCCCACAAACGTGACCCCCAAAAGTGACCCCACAAACCTGACACCGCAAAACTGACACCGCAAAACTGACCCCGCAAAACTGACCCCCACAATTGACCCCACAGAACTGACCCTGCAAAACAGACACCCAAAACTGATCCCGCGAAGTGGACCCAAAAATGACCCTACAGAACTGACCCCATAATACTGATCCCGCAAAACTGACCCCCAAAACTGACCCCACAAAACTGATGCCCAAAACTGACCCCGCAAATCGGATGCCCGAAACTGACCCCCAAAACTGACCCCACAAAACTGACCCCACAAACCTGACCGCCAAAACTGACCCCGCAAACCTGACCCCCAAAACTGACCTTGCAAAACTGACACCGCAAACCTGACCCCCAAAACTGACACCGCAAACCTGACCGCCAAACCTGACCCCCAAAACTGACCCCGCAAACCTGACCCCACAAACCTGACCCCACAAAACTGACCCCACAAACCCGACCCCCAAAACTGACCTCGCAAAACTGACCCCACAAACCTGACCCCGCAATCCTCACCCCACAAAACTGACCCAACAGAACTGACACTGCAAAACTGACACCGCAAACCTGACCCCCAAAACTGACCCCACAAAACTGACCCCACAAAACTGACCCCGCAAAACTGACACCGCAAACCTGACACCGCAAACCTGACCGTCAAAACTGACCCCGCAAACCTGGCCCCCAAAACTGACACCGCAAACCTGACCCAGCAAACCTCACGCCCAAAACTGACCCCGCAGAACTGACCCCGTAATCCTGACCCCCAAAACTAACCCGCAAAACTGACCCCGCAAAACTGACCCCGCAAAATTGACCCCACAAAACTGTCCCCGCAAAACTGACCCCGCAAAACTGACCCTGTAAAACTGAACATGCCAAACTGATCCCATAAAACTGACCCCTCAAAACTGATGCCCAAAACTGACCCCGCAAACCTGACCCCCAAAACTGACCACACAAAACAGTCCCCACAAAACTGACCCCACAGAACTGACCCTGCAAAACAGACCCCCAAAACTGACCCCACAAAACTGACCCTGAGAAACTGACCCCGCACAACTGACCCCCAAAGCTGACCCTGCAAAACTGACCCCGCAAAGCTGACCCTGCAAAACTGACCCCACAAACCTGATGCCCAAAACTGACCCGACAAAACTGACCCCCACAACTGACCCCACAAAACTGACCCCACAAATCTGACCCCCAAAACTGACCCCGCAAATCTGATGACCAAAACTGACACCGCAAAACTGACACCGCAAACCTGACCCCCAAAACTGACCCCCAAAGCTGACCCCACAAACCTGACCGCCAAAACTGACCCCGCAAACCTGACACCCAAAACTGACAATGCAAACCTGACCCCCAAAACTGACCCCACAAACCTGACCCCACAAACCTGACACCCAAAACTGACTCCGCAAAACTGACCGCTCAAAACTGACCCCCAAAACTGGCCCCACAAAACTGGCCCCGCAAAACTGACCCCGCAAAACTGACCCCCCAAAACTGACCCCACAAAACTGACCCCACAAACCTGACCGCCAAAACTGACCCCGCAAACCTGACCCCCAAAACTGACCCTGCAAAACTGACCCCGCAAACCTGACGCCCAAAACTGACCCTGCAAAACTGTGCCCGCAAAACTGACCCGCACAACTGACCCCACAGAACTAACGCTGCAAAACAGACACCCAAAACTGATCCCGCGAAGTGGACCCAAAAATGACCCTACAGAACTGACCCCATAATACTGATCCCGCAAAACTGACCCCCAAAACTGACCCCGCAAACCTGACCGCCAAAACTGACCCCGCAAACCTGACCCCCAAAACTGACCCCGCAAAACTGACCCTGCAAAACTGATGCCCAAAACTGACCCCGCAAACCTGACACCCAAAACTGACCACACAAAACTGACCCCACAAAACTGAGCCCACAGAACTGACCCTGCAAAACTGTGCCGGCAAAACTGACCCCCACAACTGACCCCACAGAACTGACCCTGCAAAACAGACACCCAAAACTGATCCCGCGAAGTGGACCCAAAAATGACCCTACAGAACTGACCCCATAATACTGATCCCGCAAAACTGACCCCCAAAACTGACCCCACAAAACTGATGCCCAAAACTGACCCCGCAAATCTAATGCCCAAAACTGACACCCAAAACTGACCCCGCAAACCTGACCCCCAAAACTGACCCCACAAAACTGACCCCACAAACCTGACCGCCAAAACTGACCCCGCAAACCTGACCCCCAAAACTGACCTCGCAAAACTGACCCCACAAACCTGACCCCGCAATCCTCACCCTACAAAACTGACCCAACAGAACTGACCCTGCAAAAGTGACCCCGCAAACCTGACCCCCAAAACTGACCCCACAAAACTGACCCCACAAAACTGACCCCGCAAAACTGACACCGCAAACCTGACACCGCAAACCTGACCGTCAAAACTGACCCTGCAAACCTGGCCCCCATAAATGACACCGCAAACCAGACCGTCAAAACTGAACCCACAAAACTGACCCCGCAAAACTGAAACTGCAAAACTGACCCTACAAAACTGACCCCATAATACTGACATCGTAAAACTGACCCCGCACAACTGACCCCGCAAACCCGATGCCCAAAACTGACCCCACAAAACTGATACCGCAAACCTGACCCCCAAAACTGACCCCATAATACTGACCCCATAAAACTGACACCGCAAAACTGACCCCGCAAAATTGACCCAGCAAACCTCACACCCAAAACTGACCCCGCAGAACTGACCCCGCAATCCTGACCCCCAAAACTGATTCCGCAAAACTGACCCCGCAAAACTGACCCCGCAAAACTGACCCCGCAAAACTGACCCTGTAAAAGTGAACATGCCAAACTGATCCCATAAAACTGACCCCTCAAAACTGATGCCCAAAACTGACCCCGCAAACCTGACCCCCAAAACTGATGACACAAAACTGTCCCCACAAAACTGACCCCACAGAACTGACCCTGCAAAACAGACCCCCAAAATTGACCCCACAAAACTGACCCTGCGAAACTGACCCCGCACAACTGACCCCCAAAGCTGACCCTGCAAAACTGACCCCACAAACCTGATGCCCAAAACTGACCCCACAAAACTGACCCCCACAACTGACCCCGCAAAACTGACCCCACAAATCTGACCCCCAAAACTGACCCCACAAACCTGATGCCCAAAACTGACCCCGCAAAACTGACGCCAAATACTGACACCGCAAACCTGAACCCCAAATCTGACCCCCACAACTGACACCACAGAACTGACCCTGCAAAACAGACACCCAAAACTGATCCCGCAAAGTGGACCCAAAAATGACCCTACAGAACTGACCCCATAATACTGATCCCTCATAACTGACCCCCAAAACTGACCCCACAAAACTGACGCCCAAAACTGACCCCGCAAAACTGACCGTCAAAACTGTGCCCGCAAAACTGACCCCCCAAAACTGACAAAACAAAACTGACCCCACAAACCTGACCGCCAAAACTGACCCCGCAAACCTGACCCCCAAAACTGACCCCGCAAAACTGACCCCGCAAACCTGACGCCCAAAACTGACCCTGCAAAACTGTGCCTGCAAAACTGACCCGCACAACTGACCCCACAGAACTAACGCTGCAAAACAGACACCCAAAACTGATCCCGCGAAGTGGACCCAAAAATGACCCTACAGAACTGACCCCATAATACTGATCCCGCAAAACTGACCCCCAAAACTGACTCCGCAAAACTGATCCCGCAAACCTGACCCCCAAAACTGACACCGCAAACCTGACCCCCAAAACTGACGCCACAAAACTGACACCGCAAACCTGACACTGCAAACCTGACCGTCAAAACTGACCCCGCAAACCTGGCCCCCAAAACTGACACCGCAAACCTGTCCCCCAAAACTGACCCCATAATACTGACCCCAGAAAACTGACACCGCAAACCTGACCCCCAAAACTGACCCCACAAAACTGATGCCCAAAACTGACCCCGCAAATCTAATGCCCAAAACTGACACCCAAAACTGACCCCGCAAACCTGACCCCCAAAACTGACCCCACAAAACTGACCCCACAAACCTGACCGCCAAAACTGACCCCGCAAACCTGACCCCCAAAACTGACCTCGCAAAACTGACCCCACAAACCTGACCCCGCAATCCTCACCCTACAAAACTGACCCAACAGAACTGACCCTGCAAAAGTGACCCCGCAAACTTGACCCCCAAAACTGACCCCACAAAACTGACCCCACAAAACTGACCCCACAAAACTGACACCGCAAACCTGACACCGCAAACCTGACCGTCAAAACTGACCCTGCAAACCTGGCCCCCATAAATGACACCGCAAACCAGACCGTCAAAACTGAACCCACAAAACTGACCCCGCAAAACTGAAACTGCAAAACTGACCCTACAAAACTGACCCCATAATACTGACATCGTAAAACTGACCCCGCACAACTGACCCCGCAAACCCGATGCCCAAAACTGACCCCACAAAACTGATACCGCAAACCTGACCCCCAAAACTGACCCCATAATACTGACCCCATAAAACTGACACCGCAAAACTGACCCCGCAAAATTGACCCAGCAAACCTCACACCCAAAACTGACCCCGCAGAACTGACCCCGCAATCCTGACCCCCAAAACTGATTCCGCAAAACTGACCCCGCAAAACTGACCCCGCAAAACTGACCCCGCAAAACTGACCCTGTAAAACTGAACATGCCAAACTGATCCCATAAAACTGACCCCTCAAAACTGATGCCCAAAACTGACCCCGCAAACCTGACCCCCAAAACTGATGACACAAAACTGTCCCCACAAAACTGACCCCACAGAACTGACCCTGCAAAACAGACCCCCAAAACTGACCCCACAAAACTGACCCTGCGAAACTGACCCCGCACAACTGACCCCCAAAGCTGACCCTGCAAAACTGACCCCACAAACCTGATGCCCAAAACTGACCCCACAAAACTGACCCCCACAACTGACCCCGCAAAACTGACCCCACAAATCTGACCCCCAAAACTGACCCCACAAACCTGATGCCCAAAACTGACCCCGCAAAACTGACGCCAAAAACTGACACCGCAAACCTGAACCCCAAATCTGACCCCCACAACTGACACCACAGAACTGACCCTGCAAAACAGACACCCAAAACTGATCCCGCAAAGTGGACCCAAAAATGACCCTACAGAACTGACCCCATAATACTGATCCCTCATAACTGACCCCCAAAACTGACCCCACAAAACTGACGCCCAAAACTGACCCCGCAAAACTGACCGTCAAAACTGTGCCCGCAAAACTGACCCCCCAAAACTGACCCCACAAAACTGACCCCACAAACCTGACCGCCAAAACTGACCCCGCAAACCTGACCCCCAAAACTGACCCCGCAAAACTGACCCCGCAAACCTGACGCCCAAAACTGACCCTGCAAAACTGTGCCCGCAAAACTGACCCGCACAACTGACCCCACAGAACTAACGCTGCAAAACAGACACCCAAAACTGATCCCGCGAAGTGGACCCAAAAATGACCCTACAGAACTGACCCCATAATACTGATCCCGCAAAACTGACCCCCAAAACTGACTCCGCAAAACTGATCCCGCAAACCTGACCCCCAAAACTGACACCGCAAACCTGACCCCCAAAACTGACGCCACAAAACTGACACCGCAAACCTGACACTGCAAACCTGACCGTCAAAACTGACCCCGCAAACCTGGCCCCCAAAACTGACACCGCAAACCTGTCCCCCAAAACTGACCCCATAATACTGACCCCAGAAAACTGACACCGCAAACCTGACCCCACAAAACTGGCCCCGCATAACAGGCCCCGCAAAACTGACCCCGTATAACTGACCCCACAAAACTGACCCCGCAAAACTGACCCCGCAGAACTGGCCCCGCATAACTGACCCCGCAAAACTGACCCCGCAAAACTGACCCCGCACAACTGGCCCCGCAAAACTGACCCCGCAAAACTGACCCCGCAGAACTGAACCCGCAAAACTGACCCCACAAAACTGACCCTGCAAACCTGACCCCCAAAACTGACCGCTCAAAACTGTCCCCCAAAACTGGCCCCACAGAACTGACCGCACAAAACTGGACCCGCAAAACTGACCCCACAAAACTGACCCCCACAACTGACCCCGCAAAACTGACGCCGCAAAACTGACGCCGCAAATCTGACCCCACAAAACTGACCCCCACAACTGAGCCCACAGAACTGACCCCGCAAAACTGTGCCGGCAAAACTGACCCCACAAAACGGACGCCCAAAACTGAACCCGCAAAACTGATACCGCAAAACTGACCCCCACAACTGACCCTGCAAAACTGACACCCAAAACTGACTCCGCAAAACTGATCCCGCAAACCTGACCCCCAAAACTGACACCGCAAACCTGACCCCCAAAACTGACGCCACAAAACTGACACCGCAAACCTGACACTGCAAACCTGACCGTCAAAACTGACCCCGCAAACCTGGCCCCCAAAACTGACACCGCAAACCTGTCCCCCAAAACTGACCCCATAATACTGACCCCAGAAAACTGACACCGCAAACCTGACCCCACAAAACTGGCCCCGCATAACAGGCCCCGCAAAACTGACCCCGTATAACTGACCCCACAAAACTGACCCCGCAAAACTGACCCCGCAGAACTGGCCCCGCATAACTGACCCCGCAAAACTGACCCCGCAAAACTGACCCCGCACAACTGGCCCCGCAAAACTGACCCCGCAAAACTGACCCCGCAGAACTGAACCCGCAAAACTGACCCCACAAAACTGACCCTGCAAACCTGACCCCCAAAACTGACCGCTCAAAACTGTCCCCCAAAACTGGCCCCACAGAACTGACCGCACAAAACTGGACCCGCAAAACTGACCCCACAAAACTGACCCCCACAACTGACCCCGCAAAACTGACGCCGCAAAACTGACGCCGCAAATCTGACCCCACAAAACTGACCCCCACAACTGAGCCCACAGAACTGACCCCGCAAAACTGTGCCGGCAAAACTGACCCCACAAAACGGACGCCCAAAACTGAACCCGCAAAACTGATACCGCAAAACTGACCCCCACAACTGACCCTGCAAAACTGACACCCAAAACTGATCCCGCGAAGTGGACCCAAAAATGACCCTACAGAACTGACCCCATAATACTGATCCCGCAAAATTGACCCCCAAAACTGACCCCACAACACTGACACCGCAAATCTAATGCCCAAAACTGACCCCACAAAACTGACCCCGCAAATCTGACACCGCAAACCTGACCCCCAAAAGTGACCCCGCAAACCTGACCCCTAAAACTGACCCCACAAAACTGACCCCAAAAAACTGACCCCGCAAATCTCACCCCACAAAACTGACCCAACAGAACTGACCCTGCAAAACTGACCCCCCAAAACTGATCCCGCAAATCTCACCCCACAAAACTGACCCAACAGGACTGACCCTGAAACACTGACCCCCAAAACTGACACCGCAAAACTGACCCCGCAAACCTGACCCCCAAAACTGACCCCACAAAACTGACCCCACAAAACTGACCCCGCAAAACAGACACCGCAAACCTGACACCGCAAACCTGACCGTCAAAACTGACCCCGCAAACCTGGCCCCCAAAACTGACACCGCAAACCTGACCGTCAAAACTGAACCCACAAAACTGACCCCTCAAACCTGTTCCCAAAACTGACCCCATATTACTGACCCCAGAACACTGACACCGCAAACCTGACCCCGCCAAATTGACCCCATAAAACTGACCCTGCAAAGCTGACCCCCAAAACTGACCCCGTAAACCGACCCCGCAAAACAGATCCTACAAAACTGACCCCACAAAACTGACCCCATAATACTGACACCGTAAAACTGAAACTGCAAAACTGACCCTACAAAACTGACCCCGCAAAACTGAAACTGCAAAACTGACCCTACAAAACTGACCCCATAATACTGACATCGTAAACCTGACCCTCAAAACTGACCCCGCAAAACTGACCCCGTAAACCTGACCCCCCCAAAACTGACCACGCAGAACTGACCCCGTAAAACTGACCCCACAACCCTGACGCCCAAAACTGACCCCATAATACTGACCCCATAAAACTGACCCGCAAAACAGACCCCGCAAAACTGAACCTGCAAAACTGACCCCGCAAAACTGACCCCACAAAACTGGCCCCGCAAACCTGACCCCCAAAACTGACCCCACAAAACTGACACCGCAAACCTGACCCCCACAAAACTGACCCCGCAAACCTGACCCCCAAAACTGACCCCCCAAAACTGACCCCGCAAACCTGACCTCGCAAAACTGACCCCACAAAACTGGCCCCGCAAAACTGACCCCGCAAAACTGACCCCACAACTGACCCCGCAAGCCTGACCCACAAAACTGACCCCACAAAACTGACCCCACAAAACTGACCCCGCAAACCTGACCCCGCAAACCTGACCCCGCAAACCTGTCCCCGAAAACCTGACCCCGCAAACCTGATCCCCAAAACTGACCCCGCAAACCTGACCCCCAAAACTGATCCCCCAAAACTGACCCCCAAAACTGACCCCGCAAACCTGACCCCCAAAACTGACCCCCCAAAACTGACCCCGCAAACCAGATCCCCAAAACTGACCCCGCAAACCTGACCCCCAAAACTGACCCCGCAAACCTGACCCCCAAAACTGACCCCCCAAAACTGACCCCACACACCTGACATCCAAGACTGACCCCATAATACTGACCCCATAAAACTGACACCGCAAAACTGACCCCGCAAACCTCACCCCCTAAAACTGACCCCATAATACTGACACTGTAAAACTGACCCTGCAAAACAGACCCCGCAAATCTAACGCCCAAAATTGACCCCACAAAACTGACACCGCAAACCTGACCCCCAAAACTGACCCCACAAAACTGACCCCGCAAACCTGACCCCGCAAACCTGACCCCGCAAACCTGTCCCCGAAAACCTGACCCCCAAAACTGACCCCCCAAAACTGACCCCGCAAACCTGACCCCGCAAACCTGTCCCCGAAAACCTGACCCCCAAAACTGACCCCCCAAAACTGACCCCGCAAACCTGACACCCAAAACTGACCCCACAAACCTGACCCCACAAAATTGACCCCGCACACCTGACCCCACAAAACAGACCCCTCAAAACTGGCCCCGCAAAACTGACCCCGCAAAACTGACCCCACAAAACTGGCCCCGCAAAACTGACCCCGCAAAACTGACCCCACAAAACTGGCCACGCAAAACTGACCCCGCAAAACTGACCCCACAAAACTGGCCCCGCAAAACTGACCCCGCAAAACTGACCCCACAAAACTGACCCCGCAAACCTGACCCCCAAAACAAACCACACAAAACTGTCCCCACAAAACTGACCCCACAGAACTGACCCTGCAAAACCTGACACCCAAAACTGACACCGCAAAACTGACACCGCAAACCTGACCCCACCAAACTGACCCTGCGAAACTGACCTCGCACAACTGACCCCCAAAGCTGACCCTGCAAAACTGACCCCGCAAAGCTGACCCTGCAAAACTGACCCCACAAACCTGATGCCCAAAACTGACCCCACAAAACTGATCCCCACAACTGACCCCACAAAACTGACCCCACAAATCTGACCCCCAAAACTGACCCCGCAAATCTGATGACCAAAACTGACACCGCAAAACTGACACCGCCAACCTGACCCCCAAAACTGACCTCCAAAGCTGACCCCACAAACCTGACCGCCAAAACTGACTCCGCAAACCTGACACCCAAAACTGACACCGCAAAACTGACACCGCAAACCTGACCCCCAAAACTGACCCCACAAAACTGACCCCACAAACCTGACACCCAAAACTGACACCGCAAAACTGACACCGCACACCTGACCCGGCAAAACTGACCCCACAAACCTGACCCCCAAAACTGACCCCCAAAGCTGACCCTGCAAACCTGACCGCCAAAACTGACCCCGCAAACCTGACCCCCAAAACTGACCCCGCAAAACTGACCCCGCAAAACTGATGCCCAAAACTGACCCCGCAAACCTGACACCCAAAACTGACCACACAAAACTGACCCCACAAATCTGACCCCCAAAACTGACCCCGCAAACCTGACACCCAAAACTGACACCGCAAAACTGACCCCCAAAACTGACCCCGCAAACCTGACCGCCAAAACTGACCCCGCAAACCTGACCCCCAAAACTGACCCCGCAAAACTGACCCTGCAAAACTGATGCCCAAAACTGACCCCGCAAACCTGACACCCAAAACTGACCACACAAAACTGACCCCACAAAACTGACCCCACAGAACTGACCCTGCAAATCAGACACCCAAAACTGATCCCGCGAAGTGGACCCAAAAATGACCCTACAGAACTGACCCCATAATACTGATCCCGCAAAACTGACCCCCAAAACTGACCCCACAAAACTGATGCCCAAAACTGACCCCGCAAATCTAATGCCCAAAACTGACACCCAAAACTGACCCCGCAAACCTGACCCCCAAAACTGACCCCACAAAACTGACCCCACAAACCTGACCGCCAAAACTGACCCCGCAAACCTGACCCCCAAAACTGACCTCGCAAAACTGACCCCACAAACCTGACCCCGCAATCCTCACCCTACAAAACTGACCCAACAGAACTGACCCTGCAAAAGTGACCCCGCAAACTTGACCCCCAAAACTGACCCCACAAAACTGACCCCACAAAACTGACCCCGCAAAACTGACACCGCAAACCTGACACCGCAAACCTGACCGTCAAAACTGACCCTGCAAACCTGGCCCCCATAAATGACACCGCAAACCTGACCGTCAAAACTGAACCCACAAAACTGACCCCGCAAAACTGAAACTGCAAAACTGACCCTACAAAACTGACCCCATAATACTGACATCGTAAAACTGACCCCGCACAACTGACCCCGCAAACCCGATGCCCAAAACTGACCCCACAAAACTGATACCGCAAACCTGACCCCCAAAACTGACCCCATAATACTGACCCCATAAAACTGACACCGCAAAACTGACCCCGCAAAATTGACCCAGCAAACCTCACACCCAAAACTGACCCCGCAGAACTGACCCCGCAATCCTGACCCCCAAAACTGATTCCGCAAAACTGACCCCGCAAAACTGACCCCGCAAAACTGACCCCGCAAAACTGACCCTGTAAAACTGAACATGCCAAACTGATCCCATAAAACTGACCCCTCAAAACTGATGCCCAAAACTGACCCCGCAAACCTGACCCCCAAAACTGATGACACAAAACTGTCCCCACAAAACTGACCCCACAGAACTGACCCTGCAAAACAGACCCCCAAAACTGACCCCACAAAACTGACCCTGCGAAACTGACCCCGCACAACTGACCCCCAAAGCTGACCCTGCAAAACTGACCCCACAAACCTGATGCCCAAAACTGACCCCACAAAACTGACCCCACAACTGACCCCGCAAAACTGACCCCACAAATCTGACCCCCAAAACTGACCCCACAAACCTGATGCCCAAAACTGACCCCGCAAAACTGACGCCAAAAACTGACACCGCAAACCTGAACCCCAAATCTGACCCCCACAACTGACACCACAGAACTGACCCAGCAAAACAGACACCCAAAACTGATCCCGCAAAGTGGACCCAAAAATGACCCTACAGAACTGACCCCATAATACTGATCCCTCATAACTGACCCCCAAAACTGACCCCACAAAACTGACGCCCAAAACTGACCCCGCAAAACTGTGCCCGCAAAATTGACCCCCAAAACTGACCCCGCAAAACTGACCGTCAAAACTGTGCCCGCAAAACTGACCCCACAAAACTGACCCCCACAACTGACCCTGCATAACTGTGCCCGCAAAACTGACCCCCACAACTGACCCCACAGAACTAACGCTGCAAAACAGACACCCAAAACTGATCCCGCGAAGTGGACCCAAAAATGACCCTACAGAACTGACCCCATAATACTGATCCCGCAAAACTGACCCCCAAAACTGACCCCACAAAACTGACACCGCAAAACTCACGCCGCAAATCTGACCCCCAAAACTGACCCCACAAAACTGACCCCACGAACGTGACCCCCAAAAGTGACCCCGCAAACCTGACACCGCAAAACTGACACCGCAAAACTGACACCGCAAAACTGACCCCGCAAAACTGACACCGCAAAACTGACACCGCAAAACTGACCCCGCAAAACTGACCCCCACAACTGACCCCACAGAACTGACCCTGCAAAACAGACACCCAAAACTGATCCCGCGAAGTGGACCCAAAAATGACCCTACAGAACTGACCCCATAATACTGATCCCGCAAAACTGACCCCCAAAACTGACCCCACAAAACTGATGCCCAAAACTGACCCTGCAAATCTGATGCCCGAAACTGACCCCCAAAACTGACCCCACAAAACTGACCCCACAAACCTGACCGCCAAAACTGACCCCGCAAACCTGACCCCCAAAACTGACCTCGCAAAACTGACCCACAAACCTGACCCCACAAAACTGACCCCACAAACCTGACCGCCTAAACTGACCCCGCAAACCTGACCCCACAAACCTGACCCCACAAAACTGAACCCACAAACCTGACCCCCAAAACTGACCTCGCAAAACTGACCCCAAAAACCTGACCCCGCAATCCTCACCCCACAAAACTGACCCAACAGAACTGACACTGCAAAACTGACACCGCAAACCTGACCCCCAAAACTGACCCCACAAAACTGACCCCACAAAACTGACCCCGCAAAACTGACACCGCAAACCTGACACCGCAAACCTGACCGTCAAAACTGACCCCGCAAACCTGGCCCCCAAAACTGACACCGCAAACCTGACCCAGCAAACCTCACACCCAAAACTGACCCCGCAGAACTGACCCCGCAATCCTGACCCCCAAAACTACCCCGCAAAACTGACCCCGCAAAACTGACCCCGCAAAACTGACCCCGCAAACCTGACCACCAAAACTGACCACACAAAACTGTCCCCACAAAACTGACCCCACAGAACTGACCCTGCAAAACAGACCCCCAAAACTGACCCCACAAAACTGACCCTGCGAAACTGACCCCGCACAACTGACCCCCAAAGCTGACCCTGCAAAACTGACCCCACAAACCTGATGCCCAAAACTGACCCCACAAAACTGACCCCCACAACTGACCCCGCAAAACTGACCCCACAAATCTGACCCCCAAAACTGACCCCACAAACCTGATGCCCAAAACTGACCCCGCAAAACTGACGCCAAAAACTGACACCGCAAACCTGAACCCCAAATCTGACCCCCACAACTGACACCACAGAACTGACCCTGCAAAACAGACACCCAAAACTGATCCCGCAAAGTGGACCCAAAAATGACCCTACAGAACTGACCCCATAATACTGATCCCTCATAACTGACCCCCAAAACTGACCCCACAAAACTGACGCCCAAAACTGACCCCGCAAAACTGACCGTCAAAACTGTGCCCGCAAAACTGACCCCCCAAAACTGACCCCACAAAACTGACCCCACAAACCTGACCGCCAAAACTGACCCCGCAAACCTGACCCCCAAAACTGACCCCGCAAAACTGACCCCGCAAACCTGACGCCCAAAACTGACCCTGCAAAACTGTGCCCGCAAAACTGACCCGCACAACTGACCCCACAGAACTAACGCTGCAAAACAGACACCCAAAACTGATCCCGCGAAGTGGACCCAAAAATGACCCTACAGAACTGACCCCATAATACTGATCCCGCAAAACTGACCCACAAAACTGACCCCACGAACGTGACCCCCAAAAGTGACCCCGCAAACCTGACACCGCAAAACTGACACCGCAAAACTGACACCGCAAAACTGACCCCGCAAAACTGACACCGCAAAACTGACACCGCAAAACTGACCCCGCAAAACTGACCCCCACAACTGACCCCACAGAACTGACCCTGCAAAACAGACACCCAAAACTGATCCCGCGAAGTGGACCCAAAAATGACCCTACAGAACTGACCCCATAATACTGATCCCGCAAAACTGACCCCCAAAACTGACCCCACAAAACTGATGCCCAAAACTGACCCTGCAAATCTGATGCCCGAAACTGACCCCCAAAACTGACCCCACAAAACTGACCCCACAAACCTGACCGCCAAAACTGACCCCGCAAACCTGACCCCCAAAACTGACCTCGCAAAACTGACCCACAAACCTGACCCCACAAAACTGACCCCACAAACCTGACCGCCAAAACTGACCCCGCAAACCTGACCCCACAAACCTGACCCCACAAAACTGAACCCACAAACCTGACCCCCAAAACTGACCTCGCAAAACTGACCCCAAAAACCTGACCCCGCAATCCTCACCCCACAAAACTGACCCAACAGAACTGACACTGCAAAACTGACACCGCAAACCTGACCCCCAAAACTGACCCCACAAAACTGACCCCACAAAACTGACCCCGCAAAACTGACACCGCAAACCTGACACCGCAAACCTGACCGTCAAAACTGACCCCGCAAACCTGGCCCCCAAAACTGACACCGCAAACCTGACCCAGCAAACCTCACACCCAAAACTGACCCCGCAGAACTGACCCCGCAATCCTGACCCCCAAAACTACCCCGCAAAACTGACCCCGCAAAACTGACCCCGCAAAACTGACCCCGCAAACCTGACCACCAAAACTGACCACACAAAACTGTCCCCACAAAACTGACCCCACAGAACTGACCCTGCAAAACAGACCCCCAAAACTGACCCCACAAAACTGACCCTGCGAAACTGACCCCGCACAACTGACCCCCAAAGCTGACCCTGCAAAACTGACCCCGCAAAGCTGACCCTGCAAAACTGATCCCACAAACCTGATGCCCAAAACTGACCCCACAAAACTGACCCCAACAACTGACCCCACAAAACTGACCCCACAAATCTGACCCCCAAAACTGACCCCGCAAATCTGATGACCAAAACTGACACCGCAAAACTGACACCGCAAACCTGACCCCCAAAACTGACCCCCAAAGCTGACCCCACAAACCTGACACCAAAACTGACACCGCAAACCTGACCCCCAAAACTGACCCCACAAAACTGACCCCACAAACCTGACACCCAAAACTGACTCCGCAAAACTGACCGCTCAAAACTGACCCCCAAAACTGGCCCCACAAAACTGGCCCCGCAAAACTGACCCCGCAAAACTGACCCCCCAAAACTGACCCCACAAAACTGACCCCACAAACCTGACCGCCAAAACTGACCCCGCAAACCTGACCCCCAAAACTGACCCCGCAAAACTGACCCCGCAAACCTGACGCCCAAAACTGACCCTGCAAAACTGTGCCTGCAAAACTGACCCGCACAACTGACCCCACAGAACTAACGCTGCAAAACAGACACCCAAAACTGATCCCGCGAAGTGGACCCAAAAATGACCCTACAGAACTGTTCCCATAATACTGATCCCGCAAAACTGACCCCCAAAACTGACTCCGCAAAACTGATCCCGCAAACCTGACCCCCAAAACTGACACCGCAAACCTGACCCCCAAAACTGACGCCACAAAACTGACACCGCAACCTGACACTGCAAACCTGACCGTCAAAACTGACCCCGCAAACCTGGCCCCCAAAACTGACACCGCAAACCTGTCCCCCAAAACTGACCCCATAATACTGACCCCAGAAAACTGACACCGCAAACCTGACCCCACAAAACTGGCCCCGCATAACAGGCCCCGCAAAACTGACCCCGTAAAACTGACCCCACAAATCTGACCCCGCAAAACTGACCCCGCAGAACTGGCCCCGCATAACTGACCCCGCAAAACTGACCCCGCAAAACTGACCCCGCACAACTGGCCCCGCAAAACTGACCCCGCAAAACTGACCCCGCACAACTGGCCCCGCAAAACTGACCCCCAAAACTGACCCCGCAAAACTGACCGTCAAAACTGTGCCCGCAAAACTGACCCCACAAAACTGACCCCCACAACTGACCCTGCATAACTGTGCCCGCAAAACTGACCCCCACAACTGACCCCACAGAACTAACGCTGCAAAACAGACACCCAAAACTGATCCCGCGAAGTGGACCCAAAAATGACCCTACAGAACTGACCCCATAATACTGATCCCGCAAAACTGACCCCCAAAACTGACCCCACAAAACTGACACCGCAAAACTCACGCCGCAAATCTGACCCCCAAAACTGACCCCACAAAACTGACCCCACGAACGTGACCCCCAAAAGTGACCCCGCAAACCTGACACCGCAAAACTGACACCGCAAAACTGACACCGCAAAACTGACCCCGCAAAACTGACACCGCAAAACTGACACCGCAAAACTGACCCCGCAAAACTGACCCCCACAACTGACCCCACAGAACTGACCCTGCAAAACAGACACCCAAAACTGATCCCGCGAAGTGGACCCAAAAATGACCCTACAGAACTGACCCCATAATACTGATCCCGCAAAACTGACCCCCAAAACTGACCCCACAAAACTGATGCCCAAAACTGACCCCGCAAATCTGATGCCCGAAACTGACCCCCAAAACTGACCCCACAAAACTGACCCCACAAACCTGACCGCCAAAACTGACCCCGCAAACCTGACCCCCAAAACTGACCTCGCAAAACTGACACCGCAAACCTGACCCCCAAAACTGACACCGCAAAACTGACCCCACAAACCTGACCCCACAAAACTGACCCCACAAACCTGACCGCCAAAACTGACCCCGCAAACCTGACCCCACAAACCTGACCCCACAAAACTGAACCCACAAACCTGACCCCCCAAAACTGACCTCGCAAAACTGACCCCAAAAACCTGACCCCGCAATCCTCACCCCACAAAACTGACCCAACAGAACTGACACTGCAAAACTGACACCGCAAACCTGACCCCCAAAACTGACCCCACAAAACTGACCCCACAAAACTGACCCCGCAAAACTGACACCGCAAACCTGACACCGCAAACCTGACCGTCAAAACTGACCCCGCAAACCT
Source organism: Scyliorhinus torazame (assembly GCF_047496885.1). Lineage (NCBI taxonomy): Eukaryota > Metazoa > Chordata > Chondrichthyes > Carcharhiniformes > Scyliorhinidae > Scyliorhinus > Scyliorhinus torazame. The sequence continues at coordinate 12,649,291 of NC_092715.1, forward strand.
GGCCCCCAAAACTGACACCGCAAACCTGACCCAGCAAACCTCACACGCAAACCTGACCCAGCAAACCTCACACCCAAAACTGACCCCGCAGAACTGACCCCGCAATCCTGACCCCCAAAACTACCCCGCAAAACTGACCCCGCAAAACTGACCCCGCAAAACTGACCCCGCAAACCTGACCACCAAAACTGACCACACAAAACTGTCCCCACAAAACTGACCCCACAGAACTGACCCTGCAAAACAGACCCCCAAAACTGACCCCACAAAACTGACCCTGCGAAACTGACCCCGCACAACTGACCCCCAAAGCTGACCCTGCAAAACTGACCCCGCAAAGCTGACCCCACAAAACTGACCCCAACAACTGACCCCACAAAACTGACCCCACAAATCTGACCCCCAAAACAGACCCCGCAAATCTGATGACCAAATCTGACACCGCAAAACTGACACCGCAAACCTGACCCCCAAAACTGACCCCCAAAGCTGACCCCACAAACCTGACCGCCAAAACTGACCCCGCAAACCTGACACCAAAACTGACACCGCAAACCTGACCCCCAAAACTGACCCCACAAAACTGACCCCACAAACCTGACACCCAAAACTGACTCCGCAAAACTGACCGCTCAAAACTGACCCCCAAAACTGGCCCCACAAAACTGGCCCCGCAAAACTGACCCCGCAAAACTGACCCCCCAAAACTGACCCCACAAAACTGACCCCACAAACCTGACCGCCAAAACTGACCCCTCAAACCTGACCCCCAAAACTGACCCCGCAAAACTGACCCCGCAAACCTGACCCCCAAAACTGACCTCGCAAAACTGACACCGCAAACCTGACCCCCAAAACTGACACCGCAAAACTGACCCCACAAACCTGACCCCACAAAACTGACCCCACAAACCTGACCGCCAAAACTGACCCCGCAAACCTGACCCCACAAACCTGACCCCACAAAACTGAACCCACAAACCTGACCCCCCAAAACTGACCTCGCAAAACTGACCCCAAAAACCTGACCCCGCAATCCTCACCCCACAAAACTGACCCAACAGAACTGACACTGCAAAACTGACACCGCAAACCTGACCCCCAAAACTGACCCCACAAAACTGACCCCACAAAACTGACCCCGCAAAACTGACACCGCAAACCTGACACCGCAAACCTGACCGTCAAAACTGACCCCGCAAACCTGGCCCCCAAAACTGACACCGCAAACCTGACCCAGCAAACCTCACACCCAAAACTGACCCCGCAGAACTGACCCCGCAATCCTGACCCCCAAAACTACCCCGCAAAACTGACCCCGCAAAACTGACCCCGCAAAACTGACCCCGCAAACCTGACCACCAAAACTGACCACACAAAACTGTCCCCACAAAACTGACCCCACAGAACTGACCCTGCAAAACAGACCCCCAAAACTGACCCCACAAAACTGACCCTGCGAAACTGACCCCGCACAACTGACCCCCAAAGCTGACCCTGCAAAACTGACCCCGCAAAGCTGACCCTGCAAAACTGATCCCACAAACCTGATGCCCAAAACTGACCCCACAAAACTGACCCCAACAACTGACCCCACAAAACTGACCCCACAAATCTGACCCCCAAAACTGACCCCGCAAATCTGATGACCAAATCTGACACCGCAAAACTGACACCGCAAACCTGACCCCCAAAACTGACCCCCAAAGCTGACCCCACAAACCTGACCGCCAAAACTGACCCCGCAAACCTGACACCAAAACTGACACCGCAAACCTGACCCCCAAAACTGACCCCACAAAACTGACCCCACAAACCTGACACCCAAAACTGACTCCGCAAAACTGACCGCTCAAAACTGACCCCCAAAACTGGCCCCACAAAACTGGCCCCGCAAAACTGACCCCGCAAAACTGACCCCCCAAAACTGACCCCACAAAACTGACCCCACAAACCTGACCGCCAAAACTGACCCCGCAAACCTGACCCCCAAAACTGACCCCGCAAAACTGACCCCGCAAACCTGACGCCCAAAACTGACCCTGCAAAACTGTGCCTGCAAAACTGACCCGCACAACTGACCCCACAGAACTAACGCTGCAAAACAGACACCCAAAACTGATCCCGCGAAGTGGACCCAAAAATGACCCTACAGAACTGACCCCATAATACTGATCCCGCAAAACTGACCCCCAAAACTGACTCCGCAAAACTGATCCCGCAAACCTGACCCCCAAAACTGACACCGCAAACCTGACCCCCTAAACTGACGCCACAAAACTGACACCGCAATCTGACACTGCAAACCTGACCGTCAAAACTGACCCCGCAAACCTGGCCCCCAAAACTGACACCGCAAACCTGTCCCCCAAAACTGACCCCATAATACTGACCCCAGAAAACTGACACCGCAAACCTGACCCCACAAAACTGGCCCCGCATAACAGGCCCCGCAAAACTGACCCCGTAAAACTGACCCCACAAATCTGACCCCGCAAAACTGACCCCGCAGAACTGGCCCCGCATAACTGACCCCGCAAAACTGACCCCGCAAAACTGACCCCGCACAACTGGCCCCGCAAAACTGACCCCGCAAAACTGACCCCGCAGAACTGAACCCGCAAAACTGACCCCACAAAACTGACCCTGCAAACCTGACCCCCAAAACTGACCGCTCAAAACTGTCCCCCAAATCTGGCCCAACAGAACTGACCCCACAAAACTGGCCCCGCATAACAGGCCCCGCAAAACCGACCCCGTAAAACTGACCCCACAAAACTGACCCCGCACAACTGGCCCCGCAAAACTGACCCCGCAAAACTGACCCCGCAGAACTGAACCCGCAAAACTGACCCCACAAAACTGACCCTGCAAACCTGACCCCCAAAACTGACCGCTCAAAACTGTCCCCCAAATCTGGCCCCACAGAACTGACCCCACAAAACTGACCCCCACAACTGACCCCGCAAAACTGACGCCGCAAAACTGACGCCGCAAATCTGACCCCACAAAACTGACCCCCACAACTGAGCCCACAGAACTGACCCCGCAAAACTGTGCCGGCAAAACTGACCCCACAAAACGGACGCCCAAAACTGAACCCGCAAAACTGATACCGCAAAACTGACCCCCACAACTGACCCTGCAAAACTGACACCCAAAACTGATCCCGCGAAGTGGACCCAAAAATGACCCTACAGAACTGACCCCATAATACTGATCCCGCAAAACTGACCCCCAAAACTGTCCCCACAAAACTGACACCGCAAATCTAATGCCCAAAACTGACCCCGCAAATCTGACACCGCAAACCTGACCCCCAAAAGTGACCCCGCAAACCTGACCCCTAAAACTGACCCCACAAAAGTGACCCCAAAAAACTGACCCCGCAAATCTCACCCCACAAAACTGACCCAACAGAACTGACCCTGCAAAACTGACCCCCCAAAACTGATCCCGCAAATCTCACCCCACAAAACTGACCCTACAGAACTGACCCTGCAACACTGACCCCCAAAACTGACCCCACAAAACTGACCCCACAAAACTGACCCCGCAAAACAGACACCGCAAACCTGACACCGCAAACCTGACCGTCAAAACTGACCCCGCAAACCTGGCCCCCAAAACTGACACCGCAAACCTGACCGTCAAAACTGAACCCACAAAACTGACCCCTCAAACCTGTCCCCCAAAACTGACCCCATATTTCTGACCCCAGAACACTGACACCGCAAACCTGACCCCGCCAAATTGACCCCATAAAACTGACCCTGCAAAGCTGACCCCCAAAATTGACCCCGTAAACCGACCCCGCAAAACAGATCCTACAAAACTGACCCCACAAAACTGACCCCATAATACTGACACCGTAAAACTGAAGCTGCAAAACTGACCCTACAAAACTGACCCCGCAAAACTGAAACTGCAAAACTGACCCTACAAAACTGACCCCATAATACTGACATCGTAAACCTGACCCTCAAAACTGACCCCGCAAAACTGACCCCGTAAACCTGACCCCCCCAAAACTGACCACGCAGAACTGACCCCGTAAAACTGACCCCACAACCCTGACGCCCAAAACTGACCCCATAATACTGACCCCATAAAACTGACCCCCAAAACTGACCCCGCAAAACTGAACCTGCAAAACTGACCCCGCAAAACTGACCCCACATAACTGACCCCGCAAACCTGACCCCCACAAAACTGACCCCGCAAACCTGACCCCAAAACTGACCCCCCAAAACTGACCCCGCAAACCTGACCTCGCAAAACTGACCCCACAAAACTGGCCCCGCAAAACTGACCCCGCAAAACTGAACCCACAAATGACCCCACAAAACTGACCCCACAAAACTGACCCCGCAAACCTGACCCCACAAACCTGATCCCGCAAACCTGTCCCCGAAAACCTGACCCCGCAAACCTGACCCCCAAAACTGACCCCGCAAACCTGACCCCCCAAAACTGACCCCCAAAACTGACCCCGCAAACCTGACCCCCAAAACTGACCCCCCAAAACTGACACCGCAAACCTGTTCCCCAAAACTGACCCCGCAAACCTGACCCCCAAAACTGACCCCGCAAACCTGACCCCCAAAACTGACCCCCCAAAACTGACCCCACACACCTGACATCCAAGACTGACCCCATAATACTGACCCCATAAAACTGACACCGCAAAACTGACGCCGCAAACCTCACCCCTAAAACTGCCCCATAATACTGACACTGTAAAACTGACCCTGCAAAACAGACCCCGCAAATCTAACGCCCAAATTTGACCCCACAAAACTGACCCCGCAAACCTGACCCCGCAAACCTGACCCCGCAAACCTGTCCCCGAAAACCTGACCCCCAAAACTGACCCCCCAAAACTGACCCCGCAAACCTGACCCCGCAAACCTGTCCCCGAAAACCTGACCCCCAAAACTGACCCCCCAAAACTGACCCCGCAAACCTGACCCCCAAAACTGACCCCACAAACCTGACCCCACAAAATTGACCCCGCACACCTGACCCCACAAAACAGACCCCACAAAACTGGCCCCGCAAAACTGACCCCGCAAAACTGACCCCACAAAACTGGCCCCGCAAAACTGACCCCGCAAAACTGACCCCACAAAACTGGCCCCGCAAAACTGACCCCGCAAAACTGACCCCACAAAACTGGCCCCGCAAAACTGACCCCGCAAACCTGGCCCCGCAAAACTGACCCCGCAGAACTGACCCCACAAAACTGGCCCCGCAAAACTGACCCCACAAAACTGGCCAAGCAAAACTGACAATGCAAATCTGACCCCATAAAACTGACCCCATAAAACTGACCCCACAAAACTGACCCCGCAAAACTGACCCCGCAGAACTGGCCCCGCAAAACTGACCCCGCAAAACTGACCCTGCAAAACTGACCCCGCAGAACTGGCCCCGCAAAACTGACCCCGCAAAACTGACCCCGCAGAACTGACCCCGCAAAACTGAATCTGCAAAACTGACCCTGCAAAACTGACCCTGCAGAACAGAACCTGCAAAACTGACCCCGCAAACTGACCCCGCAAAACTGAATCTGTAAAACTGACCGCTCAAAACTGAACCCCAAAACTGGCCCCACAAAACTGACCCCGCAAAACTGACCCCACAAAACTGGCCCCGCAAAACTGACCCCGCAAAACTGACCCCGCAAAACTGACCCCGCAAAACTGAACCAGCAAAACTGAACCAGCAAAACTGACCCCCAAAACTGGCCCCGCAAATCTGACCCCGCAAAACTGACCCCACAAAACTGGCCCCGCAAAACTGACCCCGCAAACCTGACCCCACAAAACTGACCCCGCAGAACTGACCCCACAAAACTGGCCAAGCAAAACTGACCCTGCAAAACTGACCCCACAAAACTGACCCCGTAAAACTGACCCCACATATCTGACCCCGCAAAACTGACCCCGCAGAACTGGCCCCGCAAAACTGACCCCGCAAAACTGACCCTGCAAAACTGACCCCGCAGAACTGGCCCCCAAAACTGACCCCGCAAAACTGACCCCGCAGAACTGACCCCGCAAAACTGAATCTGCAAAACTGACCCTGCAAAACTGACCCTGCAGAACTGACCCTGCAAAACTGACCCCGCAAAACTGAACCCCCAAAACTGATCCCCAGAGCTGACCGCACAGAACTGACCTCCAGGTACTGACCCCCCAGAACTGACCCTTCAAAACTGACCTCCAAGAACTGACTCCCCAGAACTGACCCCCCTGAACTGACCGCACAGAACTGACCTCCAAGAACTGATCACCCAGAACTGACCACCCAGAACTGACCCCCTCAACTGACTCCAGAACTGACCCCCTGAACTGACCGTACAGAACTGACCTCCAAGAACTGATCCCCCAGAACTGACCTCCAGGAACTGACCCCCAGAACTGACCCCCAGAACTGGCCTCCCAAAACTGATCACCCAAAGCAAACCATCAAAGCTGCCGCCTTAACACTGATGGCCACCAAATCTAACCACCTAAGGAGCCTTGACCTGCTGCAGCCAGTCCCACTGAAACTGGCTCAAAAAACTGTCCCCCATCAAAACTGATCCCACCAAAACTGACCCCACCAAAACTGACCCCCATCAAAACTGATCCCACCAAAACTGACCCCACCAAAACTGACCCCACCAAAACTGACCCCACCAAAACTGATCCCACCAAAACTGACCCCACCAAAACTGACCCCCACCAAAACTTAGGATTAAAGGGCAGCACGGTGGCGCAGTGGTTAGCATTGCTGCCTCACGGCGCCGAGGTCCCAGGTTCGATCCCGGCTCTGGGTCACTGTCCGTGTGGAGTTTGCACATTCTCCCAGTGTCTGCGTGGGTTTCGCCCCCACAACCCAAAGATGTGCAGGGGAGGTGGATTGGCCACGCTAAATTGCCCTTAATTGTAAAAAATGAATTTATACACAAAAAAGAATTACAGGATAGAATTGTGCTTGTATGATCACAGAATTCCAACGTGCACAAGGAGGGCCATCAAGTCTGCACCAACCTTCTAAAAATGCAGCCTACCTGGGCCCACTCCCCTGTCCTATCCCCGTAACCCCATGAACCCACCCAACCTGCACATCTTTGGACTGTGGGCGGAAACTGGAGCACCCGCGGGAAACCCACCCAGACACGGGGAGAACGTGCAGACTCCGCACAGTCACCCGAGGTCGGAATCGATCCCGGGACCCTGGCTCTGCGAGACAGCAGTGCTGACCACTGGCCACCCAAAACTGATTCATAGACATGTAACTTACAGTGCAGAAGGAGGCCATTTGACCCATTGAGTCCTCACCCGAAAGACAAACCCACAGAAGCCCACACGTCCACCCAATCCCCACAACCCAGTAACTCACCTAACCTTTTTGGACACTAAGGGCAATTTATCACGGCCAATCCACCTAACCTGCACGTCTTTGGACTGTGGGAGGAAACCGGAGCACCCGGAGGAAACCCACGCACACACGGGGAGGATTTGCAGACTCCGCACAGACAGTGACCCAAGCCGGAATCGAACCTGGGACCCTGGAGCTGTGAAGCAATTGTGCTAACCACTGTGCTACCGCGCTGGAGGGAAATCACCCTCCAAAGCTCACCCAGGAGCCTGACCCCTGTCAAAACCTCTCCCCCCAAAAATCACTCTGGCCAAAACTGACTGCCCCAAAAATGAGCCTGCCAACACTGACTCACTCCCAGAACCTGACCTCCCCAAAACATTCTCTCCCAAGACTGAACCCCCAAAGCACACTGTTAGCAGGGAAGTATTTTCAGAGATCCCTCCTCTCTCTTGTTCCAGCCTTCAGAAGTAGTTTGTTTTACACAGGTGGGGAAAGCGCCTGGTCTATCTCAGTTCACCTCCAAAAACCAGCAGAAAGGTTTCAGCATGTGTGGTGCGCCCATCAATTCACACGAGACGATTAGTAGAAGTGAACAGTGGTTTTAATAAGCTAGATCTGTGCCTGCCTGCGACTGCTCTGTACTGAGTGCCGCCTGCAGGCTGCAGATCTATATACCACCCCCGAGGGGGCGGAGCCACAGGCGCTCAGGGGCACCAACATAACACAATACAATTCTAGCAGCAATACGTCCACCACAGCATGTATACGCTTTGTAGAAAGATACATTCACACAGTTCAACTTGACTGGAAGTAGTCCCGTCAAAGATATTTCATTGTTTTTGAGGGTCAGAGACATCGAGATACATACGATAGCCTGGCAATCGCTCCCCATTCGTGAAAGAACAGGAGTGACACTCACAGGCGGGTCACATGTGTTACATTCATAGAAACCAGGGGGTGCCTTCAACAAGTGAGCCATTCCCGGGCTCCTATCTGTGTCTTTTAAATGGCTGTTTCCTTACTCTTTGTTTTAACCAATGCTATCCCTGATTGCTGAGTGCTTTCAGCTCTGATGAGGATCTTAGGTTGAGTGTCGTATCAGTATGTCTTTGTGTTTGTGCCAATGTCTTTGAGGGTCTGGGCAGGTTCAGGTTTGCTATGTCCATGCAGGACACCAATTCCCTGCGATGTCAATCCTGAGGCACAGGATCCCTGTCCTGGCTTGTCACAAAATGGATGCTGGGTGCGGCCTTTGTACCCTGGCTTAGGGGGGGCCGATTTTTTCCACTTTCCCACTCACCACCCTGAAAGCTGAGCACCCCAAAACAAATTCACCAAAACAGACCCCACTGACAGTGCAGCGCTCCCTCAGTACTGACCCTCTGACAGTGCAGCGATCCCTCAGTACTGACGCTCTGACAGTGCGGCACTCCCTCAGTACTGACCCTCTGACAGTGCAGCACTCCCTCAGTACTGACCCTCTGACAGTGCAGCACTCCCTCAGTACTGACCCTCTGACAGTGCAGCACTCCCTCAGTACTGACCCTCTGACAGTGCGGCACTCCCTCAGTACTGACCCTCTGACAGTGCAGCGCCCCCTCAGTACTGACCTTCTGACAGTGCGGCACTCTCTCAGTACTGACCTCTGACAGTGTGGCACTCCCTCAGTACTGACCCTCTGACAGTGCAGCACTCCCTCAGTACTGACCCTCTGACAGTGCGGCACTCCCTCAGTACTGACCCTCTCACAGTGCAGCACTCCCTCTGTACTGACCCTCTGACAGTGCAGCATTCTCTCAGTACTGACCTTCAGACAGTGCGGCACTCCCTCTGTACTGACCCTCTGACAGTGCAGCGCTCCCTCAGCACTGACCCTCTGACAGTGCAGCACTCCCTCAGTACTGACCCTCTGACAGTGCGGCACTCCCTCAGTACTGACCCTCTGACAGTGCAGCACTCCCTCAGTACTGACCCTCTGCCACTGCAGCACTCCCTCAGTACTGACCCTCACCCAGTGCACCACTCCGTCAGTACTGACCCTCTGACAGTGCAGCACTCCCTCAGTACTGACCCTCTGCCACTGCAGCACTCCCTCAGTACTGACCCTCACCCAGTGCACCACTCCGTCAGTACTGACCCTCTGACAGTGCAGCACTCCCTCAGTACTGACCCTCTGCCACTGCAGCACTCCCTCAGTACTGACCCTCACCCAGTGCACCACTCCGTCAGTACTGACCCTCTGACAGTGCAGCGCTCCCTCAGCACTGACCCTCTGACAGTGCAGCACTCCCTCAGTACTGACCCTCTGACAGTGCGGCACTCCCTCAGTACTGACCCTCTGACAGTGCAGCACTCCCTCAGTACTGACCCTCTGCCACTGCAGCACTCCCTCAGTACTGACCCTCACCCAGTGCACCACTCCGTCAGTACTGACCCTCTGACAGTGCAGCGCTCCCTCAGTACTGACCCTCTGACAGTGCAGCGATCCCTCAGTACTGACGCTCTGACAGTGCGGCACTCCCTCAGTACTGACCCTCTGACAGTGCAGCACTCCCTCAGTACTGACCCTCTGACAGTGCTGCGCTCCCTCAGTACTGACCCTCTGACAGTGCAGCGCTCCCTCAGTACTGACCCTCTGACAGTGCTGCGCTCCCTCAGTACTGACCCTCTGACAGTGCAGCGCTCCCTCAGTACTGACCCTCTGACAGTGCTGCACTCCCTCAGTACTGACCCTCTGACAGTGCAGCGCTCCCTCAGTACTGACCCTCTGACAGTGCGGCACTCCCTCAGTACTGACCCTCTGACAGTGCAGCACTCCCTCAGTACTGACCCTCTGACAGTGCAGCACTCGCTCAATACTGACCTTTCCACAGTGCAGCACTCTCTCAGCACTGACTCTCTGACAGTGCGGCACTCTCTCAGCACTGACCCTCTGACAGTGCGGCACTCCCTCAGTACTGACCTCTGACAGTGTGTCACTCTCTCAGTACTGACCCTCTGACAGTGCGGCACTCTCTCATTACTGACCCTCTGACCGTGCAGCACTCCCTCTGTACTGACTCTCTGTCAGTGCAGCACTCCCTCTGTACTGACCCTCTGACAGTGCAGCACTCCCTCAGCACTGGCCCTCTGACAGTGCAGCACTCCCTCAGTACTGACCCTCTGACAGTGCAGCACTCCCTCAGTACTGACCCTCTGACAGTGCGGCACTCTCTCAGTACTTACCCTCTGACAGTGCGGCACTCCCTCAGTACTGACCCTCTGACTGTGCAGCACTCCCCCTGGACTCACCCTCTGACAGTGCGGCACTCCCTCAGTACTGACCCTCTGACCGTGCAGCAATCCCTCAGTACTGACCCTCTGACAGTGTGGCACTCCCTCAGTACTGACCCTCTGACAGTGCAGCACTCCCTCAGTACTGACCCTCTGACAGTGCGGCACTCCCTCAGTACTGACCCTCTGACAGTGCAGCACTCCCTCTGTACTGAACCTCTGACAGTGCAGCATTCTCTCAGTACTGACCTTCTGACAGTGCGGCACTCCCTCTGTACTGACCCTCTGACAGTGCAGCACTCCCTCAGTACTGAGCCTCTGACAGTGCAGCGCCCCCTCAGTACTGACCTTCTGACAGTGCGGCACTCTCTCAGTACTGACCTCTGACAGTGTGGCACTCCCTCAGTACTGACCCTCTGACAGTGCAGCACTCCCTCAGTACTGACCCTCTGACAGTGCGGCACTCCCTCAGTACTGACCCTCTCACAGTGCAGCACTCCCTCTGTACTGACCCTCTGACAGTGCAGCATTCTCTCAGTACTGACCTTCAGACAGTGCGGCACTCCCTCTGTACTGACCCTCTGACAGTGCAGCGCTCCCTCAGCACTGACCCTCTGACAGTGCAGCACTCCCTCAGTACTGACCCTCTGACAGTGCGGCACTCCCTCAGTACTGACCCTCTGACAGTGCAGCACTCCCTCAGTACTGACCCTCTGCCACTGCAGCACTCCCTCAGTACTGACCCTCACCCAGTGCACCACTCCGTCAGTACTGACCCTCTGACAGTGCAGCACTCCCTCAGTACTGACCCTCTCCCAGTGCAGCACTCCGTCAGTACTGACCCTCTGACAGTGCAGCGCTCCCTCAGTACTGACCCTCTGCCACTGCAGCACTCCCTCAGTACTGACCCTCTGACAGTGCAGCACTCCCTCTGTACTGACCCTCTGACAGTGCGGCACTCTCTCAGTACTGACCCTCTGACAGTGCGGCACTCCCTCTGTACTGACCCTCTGACAGTGCAGCGCTCCCTCAGCACTGACCCTCGGACAGTGCAGCACTCCCTCAGTACTGAGCCTCTGACACTGCAGCGCCCCCTCAGTACTGACACTCTGACAGTGCGGCACTCCCTCAGTACTGACCCTCTGACAATGCAGCACTCCCTCTGTACTGACCCTCTGAAATTGCGGCACTCCCTCAGTACTGACCCTCTGACAGTGCAGCACTCCTTCAGTACTGACCCTCTGACAGTGCAGCACTCCCTCTGTACTGACCCTCTGACAGTGCAGCACTCCCTCAACACTGACCCTCTGCCACTGCAGCACTCCCTCAGTACTTACGTCTGACAGTGCAGCACTCCCTCAGTACTGACCCTCTGCCAGTGCGGCACTCCCTCAGTACTGACACTCCGACAGTGCAGCACTCCCTCAGGACTAACCATCTGTCAGTGCAGCACTCCCTCAGTACTGACCCTCTGACAGTGCAGCACTCCCTCAGTACTGACCCTCTGCCAGTGCGGCACTCCCTCAGTACTGACCCTCTGACCGTGCAGCACTCCCTCTGTCCTGACCCTCTGACAGTGCAGCACTCCCTCAGTACTGGCCCTCTGACAGTGCAGCACTCCCTCAGTACTGACCCTCTGACAGTGCAGCACTCCCTCAGTACTGACCCTCTGCCACTGCAGCACTCCCTCAGTGCTGACCTTCTCCCAGTGCAGCACTCCGTCAGTACTGACCCTCTGACAGTGCAGCACTCCCTCAGAACTGACCCTCTCCCAGTGCAGCACTCCGTCAGTACTGACCCTCTGACAGTGCAGCACTCCCTCAGTACTGACCCTCTGACAGTGCAGCGTTCCCTCAGTACTGACCCTCTGACAGTGCAGCACTCCTTCAGTACTGACCCTCTGACAGTGCAGCACTCCCTCAGTACTGACCCTCTGCAACTGCAGCACTCCCACAGTACTGACCCTCTGACAGTGCAGCACTCCGTCAGTACTGACCCTCTGACAGTGCAGCACTCCCTCAGTACTGACCCTCTGACAGTGCAGCACTCCCTCAGTACTGACCCTCTGTTAGTGCAGCACTCCCTCAGTACTGACCCTCTGCCAGTGCGGCACTCCCTCAGTACTGACCCTCTGACAGTGCAGCACTGCCTCAATTCTGACCCTCTGACAGTACGGCACTCCCTCAGTACTGACCCTCTGTCAGTGCAGCGCTCGCTCAGTACTGACCCTCTGACAGTGCAGCACTCCCTCAGTACTGACCCTGTGACAGTGCAGCACTCCCTCAGTACTGACACTCCGACAGTGCAGCACTCCCTCAGGACTAACCATTTGTCAGTGCAGCACTACCTCAGTTCTGACCCTCTGACAGTGCAGCACTCCATCAGTACTGACCCTCTGCCAGTGCGGCACTCCCTCAGTACTGACCCTCTGACAGTGCAGCACTCCCTCTGTCCTGATCCTCTGACAGTGCAGCACTCCCTCAGTACTGGCCCTCTGACAGTGCAGCACTCCCTCAGTACTGACCCTCTGACAGTGCAGCACTCCCTCAGTACTGACCCTCTGCCACTGCAGCACTCCCTCAGTACTGACCCTCTGACAGTGCAGCACTCCCTCAGTACTGACCCTCTCCCAGTGCAGCACTCCGTCAGTACTGACCCTCTGACAGTGCAGCACTCCCTCAGTACTGACCCTCTAACCATGCAGCGCTCCCTCAGTACTGGCCCTCTGACAGTGCAGCACTCCCACAGTACTGACCCTCTGACAGTGCAGCACTCCCTCAGTACTGACCCTCTGCCACTGCAGCACTCCCTCAGTACTGACCCTCTGACAGTGCAGCACTCCGTCAGTGCTGACCCTCTGACAGTGCAGCACTCCCTCAGTACTGACCCTCTGACAGTGCAGCACTCCCTCAGTACTGACCCTCTGACAGTGCAGCACTCCCTCTTTACTGACCCTCTGACAGTGCGGCACTCTCTCAGTACTGACCCTCTGACAGTGCAGCACTCCCTCAATAATGAGCCTCTGACAGTGCAGCGCCCCCTCAGTACTGACCTTCTGACAGTGCGGCACTCCCTCAGTACTGACCCTCTGACAATGCAGCACTCCCTCTGTACTGACCCTCTGACATTGCGGCACTCCCTCAGTACTGACCCTCTGACAGTGCGGCACTCCCTCAGTACTGACCCTCTGACAGTGCAGCACTCCTTCAGTACCGTCCCTCTGACAGTGCAGCACTCCCTCATCATTGACCCTCTGACATGGCGGCACTCCCTCAGTACTGACCCTCTGACAGTGCAGCGCTCCCTCAGCACTGACCCTCTGAAAGTGCAGCTCTCCCTCATTCCTGACCCTCTGATATGGCGGCACTCTCTCAGTACTGACCCTCTGACAGTGCAGCATACCCTCAGTACTGACCCTCTGACAGTGCAGCACTCTCTCAGCACTGACCCTCTGGCAGTGCGGCACTCTCTCAGTACTGACTCTCTGACAGTGCAGCACTCTCTCAGTACTGACCCTCTGACCGTGCAGCACTCCCTCAGTACTGACCTTCTGACAGTGCGGCACTCTCTCAGTACTGACCCTCTGACAGTGCTGCACACCCGCAGTATTGACACCCTGACAGTGCAGCGCTCCCTCAGTACTGACCCTCTGACCGTGCAGCACTCCCTCAGTACTGACCTTCTGACAGTGCGGCACTCTCTCAGTACTGACCCTCTGACAGTGCTGCACACCCGCAGTATTGACACCCTGACAGTGCGGCGCTCCCTCAGTACTGACCCTCAAACAGTGCAGCACTCCCTCAGTAGTGACCCTCTGACAGTGCAGCTCTCCCTCAGCACTGACCCTCTGACAGTGCAGCACTCCCTCAGTACTGGCCCACTGACAGTGCGGCACTCCCTCAGTACTGACCCTCTGACAGTGCAGCACTCCCTCAGTTCTGACCCTCTGACAGTACGGCACTCACTCAGTACAGACCCTACCTCAGTGCAGCACTCCCTCAGTACTGACCCTGTGACAGTGCAGCACTCCCTCAGTACTGACCCTCCGATAGTGCGGCACTCCCTCAGTACTGACACTCCGACAGTGCAGCACTCCCTCAGGACTGACCATCTGTCAGTGCAGCACTCCCTCAGTACTGACCCTCTGACAGTGCAGCACTCCCTCAGTACTGACCCTCTGCCAGTGCGGCACTCCCTCTGTACTGACCCTCTCACAGTGCAGCACTCCCTCAGTACTGACCCTCTGCCAGTGCAGCACTCCCTCAGTACTGACCCTCTGACAGTGCAGCACTCCCTCAGTTCTGACCCTCTGACAGTGCAGCACACCCTCAGTACTAACCCTCTGACAGTGCAGCACTCCCTCTGTACTGACCCTCTGACAGTGCGGCACTCCCTCAGTACTGACCCTCTGACAGTGCGGCACTCCCTCAGTACTGACCCTCTGACCGTGCAGCACTCCCTCTGTACTGACCCTCTGACAGTGCAGCGCTCCCTCTGTACTGACCCTCTCACAGTGCAGCGCTCCCTCAGTACTGACCCTCTGCCAGTGCAGCACTCCCTCAGTTCTGACCCTCTGACACTGCAGCACTCCCTCAGTTCTGACCCTCTGAGAGTACGGCACTCCCTCAGTACTGATCCTCTGACAGTGCGGCACTCCCTCAGTACTAACCCTCTGACAGTGCAGCACTCCCTCTGTACTGACCCTCTGACAGTGCGGCACTCCCTCAGTACTGACCCTCTGACAGTACGGCACTCCCTCTGTACTGACCCTCTGTCAGTGCAGCGCTCCCTCAGTACTGACCCTCTGACAGTGCAGCTCTCCTTCAGTACTGACCCTCTGACAGTACGGCACTCCCTCTGTACTGACCCTCTGTCAGTGCAGCGCTCCCTCAGTACTGACCCTCTGACAGTGCAGCACTCCCTCAGTACTGACCCTGTGATAGTGCAGCACTTCCTCAGTACTGACACTCCGACAGTGCAGCACTCCCTCAACACTGACCCTCTGCCAGTGCAGCACTCCCTCTGTCCTGCCCCTCTGACAGTGCTGCACTCCCTCAGTACTGACCCTCTGCCACTGCAGCACTCCCTCAGTACTGACCCTCTGACAGTGCAGCACTCCCTCAGTACTGGCCCTCTGACAGTGCAGCACTCCCTCAGTACTGACCCTCTGACAGTGCAGCACTCCCTCTGTCCTGACCCTCTGACAGTGCAGCATTCCCTCAGTCCTGACCCTCTGACAGTGCAGCACTCTCTCAGCACTGACCCTCTGACAGTGCGGCACTCTCTCAGTACTGACTCTCTGACAGTGCAGCACCCTCTCAGTACTGACCCTCTGACAGTGCAGCACTCTCTCAGTACCTACCCTCTGTCCGTGCAGCACTCCCTCAGTACTGACCTTCTGACAGTGTGGCACCCTCTCAGTACTGACCCTCTGACAGTCCTGCACACCCTCAGTATTGACACTCTGACAGTGCAGCGCTCCCTCAGTACTGACCCTCAAACAGTGCAGCACTCCCTCAGTACTGACCCTCTGACAGTGCGGCACTCTCTCAGTACTGACCCTGTGACAGTGCAGCTCTCCCTCAGCACTGACCCTCTGACAGTGCAGCACTCCCTCAGTACTGACCCACTGACAGTGCGGCACTCCCTCAGTACTGACCCTCTGACAGTGCAGCACTCCCTCAGTTCTGACCCTCTGACAGTACGGCATTCCCTCAGTACAGACCCTCTGTCAGTGCAGCGCTCCCTCAGTACTGACCCTCTGACAGTGCAGCACTCCCTCAGCACTGACCCTGTGACAGTGCAGCACTCCCTCAGTACTGACCCTCCGACAGTGCGGCACTCCCTCAGTACTGACACTCCGACAGTGCAGCACTCCCTCAGGACTGACCATCTGTCAGTGCAGCACTCCCTCAGTACTGACCCTCTGACAGTGCAGCACTCCCTCAGTTCTGACCCTCTGACAGTACGGCACTCCCTCAGTACTGACCCTCTGACAGTGCAGCACTCCCTCTGTCCTGACCCTCTGACAGTGCAGCACTCCCTCAGTACTGGCCCTCTGACAGTGCAGCACTCCCTCAGTACTGACCCTCTGACAGTGCAGCACTCCCTCAGTACTGACCCTCTGACAGTGCAGCATTCCCTCAATATTGACCCTCTGACAGTGCAGCACTCCCTCAGTACTGACCCTCTGCCAGTGCAGCACTCCCTCAGTACTGACCCTCTGACAGTGCAGCACTCCCTCAGTTCTGACCCTCTGACAGTACGGCACTCCCTCAGTACTGACCCTCTGACAGTGCAGCACTCCCTCTGTCCTGACCCTCTGACAGTGCAGCACTCCCTCAGTACTGGCCCTCTGACAGTGCAGCACTCCCTCAGTACTGACCCTCTGACAGTGCAGCACTCCCTCATTACTGACCCTCTGACAGTGCAGCACTCCGTCAATACTGACCCTCTGACAGTGCAGCACTCCCTCAGTGCTGACCCTCTGACAGTGCAGCTCTCCCTCAGTACTGACCCTCTGACAGTGCAGCACTCCCTCAGCACTGACCCTCTGACAGTGCGGCACTCCCTCAGTACTGACCCTCTGACAGTGCAGCACTCCCTCAGTACTGACCCTCTGACAGTGCGGCACTCCCTCAGCACTGACCCTCTGACAGTGCGGCACTCCCTCAGTACTGACCCTCTGACAGTGCGGCACTCCCTCAGTACTGACCCTCTGACAGTGCAGCACTCCCTCAGTACTGACCCTCTGACAGTGCGGCACTCCCTCAGCACTGACCCTCTCCCAGTACAGCACTCCGTCAGTATTGACCCTCTGACAGTGCCGCATTCTGTCAGTGGTACATTCTGGAATTACTATTTCAACTCACAAGTTGCTGACTCTGGGTTGGAGCGCTGTCACATGGCCATGATTCACCCATGGACTGAGGCCTCCCTTGCACACTCATGGTCATTATTTGGTTGATCACGTTTCTCAACCTCTTCGGTTCCTGATGTCTTGTCCTCTGCCCTCCAGCTGGCACCCCTCCACGAGTTGGTGAAGGACGTGCCCTGTGCCCAGGTGAAGAGACACTACCTGCGAAGGGCGATCGAGGACTACGTCAATGAGGTTCACCCTTGCCAATGTCGCTCATGCCAAAACAATGGCCACGCCATCGTCGTTGGTTCAGCTTGCCAGTGTTTCTGTGAGCCATACACATTCGGAATAGCCTGTGAGAGAGGCGCACTCGCCAAGGAACCGGAAAGTGGTAACATTGTCTTCTGCACTCTCTTTCTCTCTTTCTCTGCATACCAGTGGAGTTGGGCTGTGATCAGCTCCACCAGCAGAGTCAGAATCAGGGGCATCAACTCTCCAATGTCGTGTGTCCACGTTGGAATTTAGAAGGATGAGGGGGGACCTTATAGAAACATATAAAATTATGAAGGGAATCGAGAGGATAGATGCGGGCAGGTTGTTTCCACTGGCGGGTGAAAGCAGAACTAGGGGGCATAGCCTCAAAATAAGGGGAAGTAGATTTAGGACTGAGTTTAGGAGGAACTTCTTCACCCAAAGGGTTGTGAATCTGTGGAATTCCTTGCCCAGTGAAGCAGTAGAGGCTCCTTCATTAAATGTTTTTAAGATAAAGATAGATAGTTTTTTGAAGAATGAAGGGATTAAGGGTTATGGTGTTCAGGCCGGAAAGTGGAGCTGAGTCCTCAAAAGATCAGCCATGGTCTCATTGAATGGCGGAGCAGGCTCGAGGGGCCAGATAGCCTACTCGTATGGGGTTCAGGGTGTACTAGCTAGATGGATAATGAACTGGCTGGACAACAGGAGACAGAGAGTAGTAGTGGAAGGGAGTGTCTCAAAATGGAGAAAGGTGACTAGTGGTGTTCCACAGGGATCTGTGCTCGGACCACTGTTGTTTGTGATATACATAAATGATCTGGACGAAGGTATAGGTGGTCTGATTAGCAAGTTTGCAGATGACACTAAGATTGGTGGAGTTGCAGATAGTGAGGAGGACTGTCACAGAATACAGCAAAATATAGATAGATTGGAGAGTTGGGCAGAGAAATGGCAGATGGAGTTCAATCCAGGCAAATGCGAGGTGATGCATTTTGGAAGATCTAATTCAAGAGCGGACTATACGGTCAATGGAAGAGTCCTGGGGAAAATTGATGTACAGAGAGATCTGGGAGTTCAGGTCCATTGTACCCTGAAGGTGGCAACGCAGGTCGATAGAGTGATCAAGAAGACATACAGCATGCTTGCCTTCATCGGACGGGGTATTGAGTACAAGAGTCGGCAGGTCATGTTACAGTTGTATAGGACTTTGGTTAGGCCACATTTGGAATTCTGCGTGCAGTTCTGGTCGCCACATTACCAGAAGGATGTGGATGCTTTAGAGAGGGTGCAGAGGAGGTTCACCAGGATGTTGCCTGGTATGGAGGGTGCTAGCTATGAAGAAAGGTTGAGTAGATTAGGATTGTTTTTGTTGGAAAGACGGAGGTTGAGGGGGGGCCTGATTGAGGTCTACAAAATTATGAGAGGTATGGACAGGGTGGATAGCAACAAGCTTTTTCCAAGAGTGGGGGTGTCAATTACAAGGGGTCACGATTTCAAGGTAAGAGGGGGAAAGTTTAAGGGAGATGTGCGTGGAACGCTTTTTACGCAGAGGGTGGTGGGTGCCTGGAACGCTTTGCCAGCGGAGGTGGTAGAGGCGGGCACGATAGCATCATTCAAGATGCATCTAGACAGATATATAAACGGGCGGGGAACAGAGGGAAGTAGATCCTTGGAAAATAGGCGACAGGTTTAGATAAAGGATCTGGATCGGCGCAGGCTGGGAGGGCCGAAGGGCCTGTTCCTGTGCTGAAATTTTCTTTGTTCTTTGTTCCTGCTCCTAGTTCTTATGTTCTTTTGTTAACAACATTTGGGAGCTGGAGCTGGGGGTGGATTCGCTGTAGAGCATCCGCGATGCTGAGCAGGTTGCGGACAGCACCTTCAGTGAGCTGGTCACACCGCGGGTGAGGGATGGACAGGCAAAAAGGGTGTGGGTGGCCAGCAGGCAGAGTAGAGGGAGGCAGGTAGTGCAGGAGTGCCCTGTGGCCGTCCCCATTTCTAACAAATAGACCGTTTTGGATACTGTTGGGGGAGATGGCTGTGTCGGGGGAAGCAGTGGCAGCCAACTTCTTGGCACCGTGGGTGGGTCTGCTGCACAGGAGGGGAGGGGGAGGAATGTCAGGGCGATGGTAGTCGGGGATTCAATTGGAGGGGAACAGACAGACATTTCTGTGGCTGCAAAAGAGACTCCCGGATGGTGTGTTGCCTCCCTGGTGCCAGGGTCAGGGATGTCACTGAACGGCTGCAGGGTAAACTGAAGGGGGCGGGAAACAGACTGATATTGTGGTTCACATTGGGACCAACGATATAGGGAGAAAAAGGGATGAGGTCCTGAAAAGCAGAATTTCGGGAGCAAGGAAGTAAATTTAAAAACAGGACCCAGAAGGTAGTTATCTTTGGAGTACTTCCAGTGCCACGTGCTAGTGAGTAAAGAAATGGGCGGTTGTGCCAGATGAATCCGTGGCTGGCGAAATGGTGCAGGAGGGATGGTTTTATATTTCTGGGTCATTGGGACCGTTTTGGGGGAGAGTGGGACCTGCACAAGGTGCATTGCGCCTGAACCGAAATGGGGTCAGTGTCCTTGCAGGGAGGTTTGTTAGTGCTGTTAGGGAGGGTTCAAACTAACTTGGCAGGGGTTGGGATCCCGAGAGACGGTTCAGCAGGTATAGATGGATTGGTCAATATTAGAGGAGATGTCAATTGAGTCAGGAAGGCATAGATGTTCTAGGACAGCTACGTCACAAGGGAGTTTGGCAAGATTGGATGGCATTTATTTTAACGTAAAGAGTCTGACGAAGAAGGCAGATGAATTGAGGGCACAAACATGGGAGTATGATGTCATTGCTGTCAGTGAGGCATGCTTGAGAGAAGGGCAGGATTGGCAGCTCAATATTCCAGGATATAGGGGACGGATTCTCTGAGCCTACGCCGAGTCGGAGAATACCCTGGGGGAGGCGCGAAACCCGCTCCAACGCCTTCACCCCAATACTCTGACCCACGAAAAAGCCCGCCGACGGGAATTGCAGCGCGCGCCTCGCAGAATCGCGAGAATCAGCGCGACATGCTGGTCCCTGGGACTGCTGCAAATCTCCGGCCCGAATGGGCCAGAGGTCCTGTACCTTTTTAACGCCGTCAACCAGTCGTGCTGGCTGCCACCGACAAACGAAGAGGTAGGGACCCTCGGCGTGGAGCGGTCGCCACAGAAGAGACGGCACAGCCGGGGCTGGGTGAATCCTTGATATCGAGGGATATACAGCATTGGATCAGGACAAAAAAGGGAGGCTTCTGGCAGATATCAAGGGCTCAAAACGGCGTATAGAATGTGCGAGAGGGCACATGAAAAGGAAATTAGGAGCGTAAAAAGGAGACATGAAAGGATACTGGCAGGTAAAATAAAGGCAAATCCTGAGTTGTTTTCCAAGTACATTAAGGGTAAAAGGATAACTAGGGAAAGGTGAGAGCCCATGAAGGAGCACAGTAATAATTCACAGTGGAGCTGGAGGATGTCGGGTTCTGAATGAATACTTTGTGTGGGTGTTGACCAGTGAGAGGGACACCGTGGGTATAGAAATCAGAGAGAAGCACGGTAATAAAATTAAAATAATTAACATCCGCGGAGGGGAGGTTCTGAGTGGTCTGGGAGACCTTCTGGGAGACTCTTCAGCCCTTTACACAGGAACAGGAGGAGGCCATTCAGCCCCTCGATCCTATTACCCAGTAAATGGGTGGGTAGAGACAATGATAGGGGGAGAGTGTACATGGGGAGAGTGTACATGGGGGTGTGGGAGGGGATTAAATGGGTGGGTAGAGTCAGTGATAGGGGAGAGTGTACATGGGGAGAGTGTACATGGGGATGTGGGAGGGGATTAAATGGCTGGGTAGAGTCAGTGATGGGGAGAGTGTACATGGGGAGAGTGTACATGGGGAGAGTGTACATGGGGATGTGAGAGGGGATTAAATGGGTGAGTAGAGTCAGTGATGGGGGAGAGTGTACATGGGGATGTGGGAGGGGAGTGAATGGGTGGGTAGAGTCAGTGATGGGGGAGAGTGTACATGGGGAGAGTGTACATGGGGGTGTGGGAGGGGAGTGAATGGGTGGGTAGAGTCAGTGATGGGGGAGAGTGTACATGGGGATGTGGGAGGGGAGTTAATGGGTGGGTAGAGTCAGTGATGGGGGAGAGTGTACATGGAGATGTGGGAGGGGATTAAATGGGTGGTTAGAGTCAGTGATGGGGAGAGTGTACATGGGGAGAGTGTACATGGGGAGAGTGTACATGGAGATGTGGGAGGGGATTAAATGGCTGGGTAGAGTCAGTGATGGGGAGAGTGTACATGGGGAGAGTGTACATGGGGAGAGTGTACATGGGGATGTGGGAGGGGATTAATTGTGTGGGAGAGGATTTGGAATTGTCTGTTTTGAATGTCTGAGTGAGAGTGTGTTGCAGGAAGCGGTGTTGATGGGGGTTGGAGTTGCTGGACAGGCTGGGCCGCCTGTACAAATGGCAGGAGACAGCGATCGAGAAGATGCAACAATCCGGCTCCCAGCAGGGGTGGGAGGAATTGTGTTGAAGATCGACTACAATCGGAGAAGTGTGTGTCCGGAGAAATGGAGCATTTACGGTAAGCTAAATCAGGAAAATTCAGCTTGTTTATACAGGCATAAACTCAGGGCCAAAAGCCAAGGCTCTTATTCAATACATTACCATTCATCGGATAAATGCTAGGTGTGATGAATGGTTACTGCCTTATCATCATGTAAGGTGATGTCCCCTTTAAGACCAGGCTTGGAACCCTGGGGACTCCGCCTCTGGCTCCGCCCATCTGGGAGCCATACATAAAGGCCTGCCTCATGGTCTGTATAGCAGTCAGCTCTCGTCCAAATCTGTAGCATAGTTATTAGCCTAATAAAGCCTTCTTTACAGTTTAATCTCTAAGCATCATTATTGAGGGTACCTCAATTTATTAGGCTAAACTAGATTCAGGATGGACGCAGGCCTAAAACCAGAGAAGCTCAATCTGGAAGCACGAACGCCGGAGGCAAAGGAAATTTTTAAATACTGGCTGCGGTGCTTCGAGGCCTACCTGGACTCCGCAGAGACTCCCATCCTGGGGCCACGCAAGCTGCGTCTACTCCACGCCCGGATGAGTCACAGAATCTCCGCCACGCTCGAAAAGGCGACGACTTATGAGGAAGCGATTGAGTTGCTCCGCAAGCGGTTTGTCAAACCCGTCAATGAGGTGCACGCCCGACATCTGCTCTCTACCTGCCGGCAGCGCTCGGGGGAATCGCTCGACGAGTTTGTTGAGAAACTCACCGCGCTGGCCAGGGACTGTGACCATCAGGATGTGACAGGGGAAGTCCATATGAACCTGCACATCAGAGATTCTTTCGTGTCCGGCATCCGCTCGACCTACATCCGGCAGCGACTGCTCGAAAACGGGGCAAAAGACCTCCAGGAGACGCTAACGCTCGCCTCCTCGCTGGAGGTGGCCCGACATAACTTGGGTACGTACCCCGCGGACTCTGCCAGCCCCCCCCGGACTTCCTCAGACTCGCCCGTATTACAGGCCTGCGCCACGCGGCGACCCGCTCACCATGGGGGCACACCTTGCTACTTCTGCGGGCAGGGCCAGCACCCACGCCCACGCTGCCCAGCCCGCTCCGCGATCTGCAGCGACTGCGGGAAGAAAGGGCACTTTGCCAGGGTCTGCCTGGCCAGACCCAGGGGCCAGAAAAACAAAGAACAGCCGGCCCGAAAATCAGGCTCTCAGGCCCGCAGGCCTCGCAATGCTGCTGCGCACCGACCCGACACGCCCTCTTCTGACACGTCATCAGCCTCGTGCGAATCATGGGAGCGGCCATCTGGTCGGCGGCCATCTTCTCGACCCGACACGTGTGACCAACGGCAGCGGCCATTTTACGACTCCGACTACCCGCGACTGGGTGCGATCACCCTCGATCAAACTCGGCCAAAACACCTGCAGAACTCCATGATGCAGGTCCAGGTCAACGGGCACGACACTGCATGCCTCTTCGACTCCGGGAGCACGGAGAGCTTTATCCACCCTGAAACGGTAAGGCGCTGCTCCCTACGCACCCATCCCACATCCCAAACCATAGCCCTCGCATCTGGGTCCCACTCGGTACAAATCACGGGGTACTGTATTGCGGATCTCTCGATCCAGGGTGCCAAATACACCCGTTTCAAATTTTATATCCTCCCTCACCTCTGTGCCCCCTGCTGCTCGGACTGGATTTCCAGTGCAGCCACCGAAGCCTGACACTGAAGTTCGGCGGACCCTTGCCCCCCCTCACGGTATGCTGCCTTGCGACACTGAAAGTCGCACCCCCCTCGCTATTCGCGAACCTCACTCCCGACTGTAAGCCCGTCGCCACCAGGAGCCGGCGCTACAGTGCCCAAGATATGGCTTTTATCAAGTCAGAGGTCCAGCGTTTACTGGGAGAGGGGGTCATCGAGGCTAGCAACAGCCCATGGAGAGCGCAAGTGGTGGTAGTCCGGTCCGGGGGGAAGAAACGGATGGTCGTGGATTATAGCCAGACCATAAACCGATTCACGCAGCTTGATGCGTACCCCCTTCCTCGCATCGCGGAAATGGTAAATCGGATCGCCCAATACCGAGTCTTTTCCACGGTCGACCTCAAATCTGCCTACCACCAGCTCCCCATCCGACCAAAAGACCGCCCCTATACTGCCTTCGAAGCAGCCGGCCGGCTCTTCCACTTCCTCAGGGTCCCCTTTGGTGTCACAAATGGGGTCTCCGTCTTTCAAAGGGCGATGGACCAAATGGTGGACCAGTACGGTTTGCGGGCTACATACCCGTACTTGGACAATGTCACCATCTGCGGCCATGATCAGCAGGACCATGACGCTAACCTCAAAAAGTTCCTCCAGACCGCCCGAGCCCTTAACCTGACCTATAACGAGGGCAAATGCGTTTTCCACACCACCCGACTGGCCATCCTCGGCTATGTCGTGGAAGACGGGGTCCTAGGTCCCGACCCCGACCGCATGCGCCCCCTTAAGGAACTCCCTCTCCCCCGCAGCCTCAAGGCCCTCAAACAGTGCTTGGGGCTTTTCTCCTATTACGTCTAGTGGGTCCCCAAGTATGCGGACAAAGCCCGCCCACTCCTAAAGACCACCACTTTTCCCCTCTCGGCTGAGGCTCAATTGGCCTTCAACCGCATCAAGGCCGACATCATCAAGGCCGCCATGCACGCGGTGGACGAAACCATCCCTTTCCAGGTAGAGAGCGATGCATCAGACATCGCCCTGGCTGCTACCCTCAATCAAGGAGGCAGACCAGTAGCGTTCTTCTCCCGAACCCTCACCGCCTCCGAGATTCGACACTCTGCAGTCGAAAAGGAGGCACAAGCCATTGTGGAGGCTGTGCGGCGCTGGAGACACTACCTCGCCGGTAGGAGGTTTACCCTCGTCACCGACCAACGGTCGGTTGCCTACATGTTCGATAACACGCAACGGGGCAAAATAAAAAACGATAAAATTTTGAGGTGGAGGATCGAACTCTCCACCTACTCGTACAATATCAAGTATCGTCCAGGGGAGCTCAACGAGCCCCCAGATGCCCTGTCCCGCGGCACATGCGCCAACGCGCAGGAGGACCGCCTGCAAGCCATCCACAATGACCTCTGCCACCCGGGGGTTACCCGGCTCGTCCATTTCATCAAGTCCCGCAACCTACCTTACTCAACCAAGGAGGTCAAGGCCATGGTCAGGGCCTGCCAGGTCTGTGCGGAGTGCAAACCGCACTTCTATCGGCCAGACAAGGTTCGGCTCGTGAAGGCCTCGGGCCCCTTTGAGCGACTGAGCGTGGACTTCAAGGGGCCCCTCCCGTCCACCAACCGTTATGCCTATTTCCTCACCGTGATCGATGAGTTCTCCCGTTTCCCATTCGCCATTCCCTGCACCGACATGACCTCAGCCACGGTGATTAAGGCACTGCACAGCATCTTCACCCTGTTCGGTTTCCCTGCTTATATCCACAGCGACCGGGGTACATCGTTCATGAGCGATGAACTGCGTCAGTATCTGCTCAGCAAAGGCATCGCCTCGAGCAGAACGACCAGCTATAACCCACGGGGAAACGGGCAGGTGGAGAGGGAGAACGCGACCGTGTGGAAGGCTGTCCTTCTGGCCCTGCGGTCGAGAAATCTCCCAACCACCCGCTGGCAGGAGGTCCTACCCGATGCCCTACACTCCATTAGGTCACTCCTCTGCACGGCCACAAATGAGACCCCTCATGAGCGATTGTTTCTCTTCCCCAGGAAGTCTACCTCCGGGGTCTCGCTTCCACCTTGGCTGACGGCTCCGGGACCTGTTCTTCTCCGGAGGCACGCGAGGAGCCATAAAACGGACCCCCTAGTTGAAAGGTCCGACTGCTCCACGCCAACCCCAGTTACGCCTACGTGGAGTACTCCGACGGCAGGCAAGATACGGTTTCCCTCCGGGATCTGGCGCCCGCTGGATCCCCCGCCACAGACGCCCCTTCCCGCGCCGCTCCCCTGCAGGACCCGTCGCCCCCTACAACACACCCCCTTCCGGCCCTACACCCGTTGGTGAGCTCCTACCGTGCGCCCCCCCCTTGCGCCCCCCCCTTTACACACCCCGCCTGCGCCGGCTCCGCTACCCCCCGGCCCTGCCTAGTTCCTCTGCCCCGGCTCCACTACCCCCGGCCCTGCCTAGTTCCTCTGCCCCGACCCGGACCGAAGCTCCGACCGCTGTGCCCCCGGATGTGCCCTCAACCGGGACGTCCGTGCCCGCCGCACCACCGCCCGAACTGAGGAGATCGAGGAGGACGATCCGGCCATCGAGACGGATGGTCCTATGATGGCACTTCACCCCCGCCGGACTTCTTTTTAAACAGGGGGTGAATGTGATGAACGGTTACTGCCTTATCATCATGTAAGGTGATGTCCCCTTTAAGACCAGGCTTGGAACCCTGGGGACTCCGCCTCTGGCTCCGCCCATCTGGGAGCCATACATAAAGGCCTGCCTCATGGTCTGTATAGCAGTCAGCTCTCGTCCAAATCTGTAGCATAGTTATTAGCCTAATAAAGCCTTCTTTACAGTTTAATCTCTAAGCATCATTATTGAGGGTACCTCACTTGGACAATAATGGCCGCAGCTGCAGCCTGGTCATGTTCCGATGTCCAGAGAAGGATTTGATGTCCATTGTTTAAGCATTCCCATTCTCCTCCTCACTCTGACCCAAATGAACCACAGGGCCAGGGTGAGGAATTATTCCAACTCCTATGATGTTTCCAGGGAGACTATGCTTCAAGCATCACCGAGACAGCTACCAAGGCACATCTGTCCAGTTTCGAAGCTGGTGGCAGGCATTTGGCCCCTCAATCTGTCCTACCGTTCAATACAATAATGGCTGATCTGACTGGAGCCTTAGCTCCACTTTCCTTCCTACCCCACCCTCTCCCCAACCCCACCCTATCCCCAACCCCCTCTCCCCCACCCCCAACCCCTCCCCTCTCCCCCACCCCCACCCTCTCCCCAACCCCTCCCCTCTCCCCAACCCCTCCCCTCTCCCCACCCCCTCTCCCCCACCCCCAACCCCTCCCCTCTCCCCCACCCCCTCTCCCCCCACCCCCAACCTCTCCCCAACCCCTCCCCTCACCCCAACCCCTCCCCTCTCCCTCTCCCCCCCACCCCTCCCCCCCACCCCCTCACGCCCACCCCTCCCCCCACCCCCCACCCCCCTCTCCCCCACCCCCTCTCCCCCACCCCTCCCCTCTCCCCCACCCCCTCCCCTCTCCCCACCCCCTCTCCCCCACCCCCAACCCCTCCCCTCTCCCCAACCCCTCCCCTCTCCCCACCCCCTCTCCCCCACCCCCAACCCCTCCCCTCTCCCCCACCCCCTCTCCCCCACCCCCAACCTCTCCCCAACCCCTCCCCTCTCCCCAACCCCTCTCCCCACCCCCTCTCCCCCACCCCTCCCCCCCACCCCCTCTCCCCACCCCTCCCCCCCACCCCCTCTCCCCCACCCCCTCTCCCCCACCCCTCCCCTCTCTCCCCCACCCCCTCCCCTCCCCTCTCCCCACCCCCTCTCCCCCACCCCCAACCCCTCCCCTCTCCCCAACCCCTCCCCTCTCCCCACCCCCTCTCCCCCACCCCCAACCCCTCCCCTCTCCCCCACCCCCTCTCCCCCCACCCCCAACCT